>NC_084595.1:15969764-16269764 GCF_033807715.1 Cololabis saira | reverse complement strand
ACGCAGGTTATGGTCGCCGGCGAGCGGGCTGCTCCGTTCTGGCTGGGATGTGGGTGGATTCCAGTATTTGTACAAATGTTTTTCTCTGGGGGGGAAGGGGGACCCATCGCTTTAATATTACACTTTATTTATTTGTGTATTATGCTTTCGAGTCAAATGTAAGCATGTAAACGTCTTCTAATTCTTGACTGCTCTCCTGGTAGTATAATTACTGCATTAAAAAACTTTTGCATCGCACCTTGTTTCCTGCTTCAATCGCGTCTACAGAGGGACGAGGACGCCCCCCCCCACCGGCCTATTAAAGGGCTTGATTTACTATAAATACGCTTTACAGGATCACCTCCACTGAATAAACACAACACTGATATAATTGGATCTTTGTGGGAGGGATGGCTGTGCAGCGAGAGACCCACTGATGTGGATGTGTGAGGGTGAGGGTCAGTAACCCAAATGCTGCAAACTAAAATGTCTAATGCCAAAGTCTTTCATGAGATATTGGTCCCTTTCTGGGGTTTATGGCATCGTGAGTCTAGATTCAGGTACAGCCCCCCCCCCACCAGAACTAGTCAAATATTGATTATTCAACCATCACAAGCTGAAAGTGGGTCTGAAACGGTTTTGGTTGTAAGACACCTGCAGACATAACATGTTTTAAGGGGTCCGACTGCATACTTGAGCTGTTTAGCTGAAAGTTCTTGATTTTGCCGTCTGAGATTTACAACCCGTCACCGAACTGTTATCATAAAAACATTTCAGTCACGCAAATTACAGTGAGAGTGCCGAGTGTTTGGCATTCCTCTGTCAGGGGCTCCAGGTGGGTCGGTGCTGGTTCCAGGACGGGTTTATCTAGTTATTCGTTAAACCTTCGAGTCATATTGCTCTAATCTTAGTGTGAAGTGCATTTCTGACTCTTGTGCAGTAAAACCTGCTTCTCTGGAGGATTGTTGTATAACAGTCCTGATGCACGTGGGAGCAGAACCGAGCAAAAATAGGTCGTTTTGGTGAGAGGAAGAGGACTTTTATTCTCATGAGTAATTCTGGACGGTAGAGGAGACACTTGTCCCTTTCTGAAGTCACTGTTATGATTACGACCCCCGGCTGAATAAAAGCCCCTGAAGTCCCGGATGATGATTAGATCAGGTTCTCGACTTCGGCACAGCCACAACCAGGCAGCATGTGGGAAGTCCTCCCTTCTTTCTAACAGGAGCTAATTTCAATTTGGTGAAATTACTTAGAAAGGCTCGGGAACGGACCTCCACGTCGTGGGAGGTTAAAGAAAGCCGCACGGGCCTCTGACACAGATGTGAGTCGGCTACCTGCGAAGTGCGGTGACGGGCTCCGAATTTCCGTCGCATCAATCCGACCACAGCAAAGCTGAAGCGAGACCTCACAGCTGCCGAGCTGAAACTGAGAAGTATCTGCCGGAGGTTTCAACCCCAGGACGTAGGTTCGCTTCAGGATACGAGAGCATTTATGTTTCAATTTCGATTCGATTTGTTTGTATTTTTTTATGTTCTGTTAAAGAGAATTCAGACAATTCTGCATGAGAAATAGATTAATAAAATAAAAGACTCCCGTATGGAGAAGTTTCCAGGCGACACAGAGGCTGGTAGCGCTGTAGTTTCTGTCGGCGAGGCGGTGGCGCCGAACACCCCGCTCTTCACTTCTCTTATCTCTTCCTGTTGAGGAATTTCTGCCAATTCAAGGTTTCTGCCAAAGTTCCTGTCCGGGCAGCGATAAATGATTGTTATGCTCATTAATCTCAGATGTACGGGATCTTAAATGGCCCCAAAATGTCCCACTACCACTCCATAGTTTATAAAATCCATCAACCGGCACCAGAATCTCCAAGGACAACAGGGGAAACGCTGTGGGACTTAACTTTTTAACTATTTATTCATGTATTTATTTACAGATCATTCGGGGAACATTAGTGCAACCGAACAAGCAATCTGGCAGAGGTAGATAAAGTCCTCAAGGGTCTTTTCTACTAAACTAAACTAACTAAATCAAACATGTTTAAGTCTTTAGTCTCGTCTTATTCCAACTGTGTCAATCCAAAACGCAATTTGTCGTCTTTCGACTCAGAAAGGAACCTGGTTACGAGTAAATGACCCTGTTTTGAATGTCAAACACAACTATTGGTCAACTCTGGGCTGCAGTGTACAGTTCTGGCCTGTTGAGTTCAGAGGTAAAAGGAGGCATTTTAAAGGTCTTTCTTTCAACGCCTGTATGTGATCACGAGCAGCCGTTTGTTTCATGCACTTGAAGCTGAGCGGATCGGTTAAACATGGCTATGGCTTCCCCTTATTAGCTCCATTCAGTACCACCACCACCATCATCTAGTATAAGTATATAGGAACCCGAGTATCTGTGACTCTCCAGCTCAGCTTGCAGGAACCAGCGTCCCGCTGAGCCTGAACTAAGTCTGATCATGTCAACACTTTCCAGCACTTTATAATCCCACGTTCTTCTGAAGTAATATGGGACGGCTACATCTTGGACTCGCATCCCTGCTCGGTATCGCTTTACAGCTCTGTGGCTCATCAGCACCGATGGCTGACGATGGCTATCGGAGCTCAGCGAGCATCACGAGAAATGTAAAAAACAAAGTTAGAACAAGAGGAAGAGAGAAAAGGGAACGACCGCTGTGAAAGTTTCTTTAAGTGGCGAAGAGCTGATTTTAAAGCAGATCAGCTGATCAAATGTCATACATGTCCACAGTTTGGGAGACAAACCATTTGATCACTTCTGGACCGTAGTTTCCACGTTGTTGCATCTTCGGTATTCGGTGTCAGAGCCTCTGCACAAACCCCCCCCCCACTCAGCTCGGTGTACCCGTGAATACTTGGATTATTACTTTCTATGTTTATCCAGCAATCGGTTGTTTCCTGAAGTTGCCTCCTAAAGCACCTCTGCACCGGCGCGCAAACCGACGTCGTTCTGGATGTCAAAGTTCGTGCTTAAATTAGAGCCGTACTCGTCACGCCAACATGACACTGTTGTCACTTCTGCACGGATTTGGATAAAGCTTGCGGCCCCGTCTCGGGTTCCTGCGCTCAGCAGTCTTGTGGAGAGGATTGCTGAACCTGCAGCGGCAGCTGCCGCGTCAACGTAGACGCGGGTTTGCAGTTGGGACTCTCAATCTGCACGAAAAATGTGCGTTTAATGTTAATAAACCTCGGAACTTCAGTTAGAAGCATCTTAATTCAGCTGCAGGACAACGGCGGGGACCAGCTGATCAAACAGAGACCACACCAATCATGTGTAGCACAAACAAGAGGTCAAGGGAGTTCTTGGTGCCTATGATGCCTCATGTGAGGAGGAGGGGGGGGTAAATGCTGCTGGCTGGGGGTTACACACGCTGAGTGAAGGGCGTTCAGTCACCTGATCCAAATAGGGCCTGCAAATTGCTTCAATGCTCCGTCAGTCCTCTTCATTCAGAGGTTCAGAGGTCGATCACAAGCTGGGGAACAAAGGGGGGGGGCACAGCTCTGGTATTTAGGACACATTATGAGTAGAGGCTTGTTGACCCTGTTCTCCAGCTCCATGGGCGTGTTCCTGATCCTGTAACAGTCAGAAAGTCTAAATAACTGCACGCAGCGTGTTTTTCCGGATTTCTGTCGGGTCACACGGTCCAGGTGCCAACATACCTGCCGCTCTTTTCACTCGCAGGACACAGAAATCGTTTTACGATCTCGACATTCCTGTCTTTGTATTACGACGTTAACCATTTCATCATCTCAGTTTCAAAGTGGGAGGCGCCAAGAAGCACACAGCCGTTTGTTTGTGTTTCATTTTGCAACTACACTTCTGCAGCGAATGAGAAGAAACATTTACAGCTTAAAAGAGGAACATTTGAACCCTTTTCTTTACTAGAGGTTTTAATCAAATATCTATGACATGTTTTGGTCAAAATACACTCCCAACATTAATCTGTGACTATTGCACATGTTTGTAACTCTTCCAGACCAGTGCTACCACTTTTTACTCATATTTTTTAATGTGTTGTGTGTTTTTTATATATCGTGTTCGATGTTGGTTTGTTGTAGCTGCAGCAGCTCCACACATAACAGACGTGGGGAAAAGATAGCTAATGGTTTAACTTTTCACCGCTATCCTGCTCGGAGGCAGAACCACGGAGGCCAAGTATCTGAGATAACAGTAAAAGAGTTGTCGGCTCACTTGGATCGCGGCTGTAGGACGACCAAACATAACCTTCCACTGTATCCCACAAACAAACACTCACACAGACCGGGGTCGGATCATTCACACGGGTTTTATTCCCCAATCTTCAGATAAAACTGGTTTGTTGAGGAAAAAATATGAACTCTATTTGTAGCTGCAGAGGAAAAAAATTATCCCACGAGAAAAACAAAAATATTGCTCATGCCTCAGAGCCTCTTCTGCATAATACACCGGTCAAAAAAAAGAAAAGAAAAAAGTAAGAGTAATACAAAACATGTACTGTATGTTGTACTATTATACAAATTTATTGAAACACATGGCGAGTCAAACATCTACCAAAGCAGCTGCCAAACACTCCTAAACAAGGTAGCCGAAGACGTCGGTTGTGCAGAATTGTGGCAGTAAATCCCTACTAAAGAGTGGAGCTCCGACGAGGAGCTCCACTCTTTAGTAGGGATTTCATATGGATCCAAACCGTTAATAATCATTATTTTCTCCATATACTGGTCCCTGGCTTCCTTGTTCCTTGAGTATCCTGGTAAATTACAGTTCCTTTCCGGCATTTTAACATCTTTTTTTTGCGTTCCGTCTGTTCACTTGGTGCTACTACGCTGCTACTACACTGTTTGTTTACACTCACTCACTGCCAAAACGGCCGCCGCGTCCCAGAATGCACCTTGGTGACCAAGCCCTAAAAGTTTCTTACTTGAGTTTAAGAGTACAGTATCCCTTAAACTGACACCAAACAAAGTATAACATCCACCGTTATATACGACAAGTTTTTTTAAAGATAAATACTGTATTTACATTTTACTTATTCATTTTTTCATTTACTTTTTTTTCTCTCATATTTTATTTATTCACTTGTTTATGTGTCATTCTCCCTACTTCTGTTAATTTCACTGGAATTTTATATTTATTTTTTTGTTACATATATTGGAGCACGAGCATGTATACAGTACAGACCAAAAGTTTCCTTCTCACTCAAACAAATGGGGAATTGTGTGCAAACTTCTGTACTGTATATACAGTATATAAATACGTTTCTAGAAAGGCTTTTCGGCGTAGCTCGCATGCTGTAGCAGGATAAATGCAGGCAAAAGATTTGCATCAGTTGGGCTCAAGTTACAGCTATTTTTACACGGCCTCTGGATTGAAAATAACCTTTACAAGGATGCACATCCTTCACAGCGAATGGATGGAGATACATACGCGCCGCTAAATACAGAGCTTCTTCAGCCCCAGTGCTTTGCTACGACCTTCGGCTGCTGCTGGCTGGTGGATCAGTTTCATCCTCGTGTAACGGGATGAAAAGGCTGCTCAAGTGACCGATGTAGCGAGGCAGAGGAGTGAAACCTCGGCCTCTTTGTGCTGCGTGGCCACGTCCTAGTACTTTTACAGGACAACAACATGTGAGGTCATGTCATCAACAACACGGATGACCCAGATGACGGCGGTGACAATAATCCGACCTCAGTCTTCCGGTCATCTGCTTCTCGTGTGGCCTCGCTGATCATGGTCGTCATGGCGCCCCTGTGTGTGGATGGAAACATGATTAAAAAAACAGTGTCCTTGTTCAGACCCGGATGCTGACTTGTGCAATGGCCGATGACGCACGTGCGCCAGCATGAGCTCGCAGACGGGCTCACGCTCAGCGTCAGTGGTCGCCGCTGGCAACAAGGATTTGATGCCTGCGCGGTCCACACCACTGAGCTGAAACCCTCTGAGGCGGGGGCGAGGGCTGCTCGGGGGGGTCAGGTGTCCCTGGAAGTCAGGAGAATGCAGCTCCTACTAAGACTGAGGCTGTGCCGTAGTGTGTATCATGCAGAGGTGTCAAGTAACGAAGTACAAATATTTCATTTCGGCCTTTAAAAAAAACTATCCAGTTAAATTGCTCCATCCGGATAGAGTGAATTTGGTTGTGGTTGTTTCAGATGTTCTTGTCCAGTTTTGTTCTTACATCCGTTCCCTCAGATTCCTGCAACTAAACTTGGATGTACATTCCAATAAAGGTTAGGATAAATGATAACATGCCTCTGAAGTTTGACTTTTTGCACCATTACAATACTTATAGGCAACTAGTCATCATATCTGCTGCTCTCTGAAACACATGTTAATGCTCAATAGTACACATATATGGTTCTTTAATATATTTGCATTATACTAAGATGCATTCATTTCAATGGCTTTTTTCCTTAATGGCTTTTTCCCCCCTTACATTACTTTTACTTTTATACTTTAAGTAGTTTTGAAACCAGTACTTTTATACTTTTACTCGAGTAAAAAACTTGAGATGATACTTCAACTTCTACAAGAGTATTTTTAAACTCTAATATCTATACTTCTACCTGAGTAATGAATGTGAATACTTTTGACACCTCTGGTATCACGTATTTCTAATTTCGGAGAAGATGATTTGAAAACATTTCCTGTTCTTCATCTTCAGGTAGGGCACAAATAAACGCTGTCGTCAGCTGAGGAGCAGCCCTGGCCGTATGCACGGGCTGTGAGCACATTTCTGAGCAGATCAGGGCTCAAGTATGTGAGTCCAATGTTGTGGCAGTGATGTAAATGTTGCTTCAGGGAGATATCATCTAGCTATGTTACTTTAAATGGTGTTGCCTCGGCCTCGGGTGCGACAGCTCGGAACCTGGGAGTTTTTTTTTAACAGAATCTGTCTTTTGTTTCACATCTGAAACAGGCTTCTCGGACCGCCCTTTTTCACTTTCGTAATAATCGCTAAAATTAGTAACATCCTGTCTCGGACAGATGCAAAAACACTGATCCAGCTTTGTAACTTCTGGACTATTGTAATTCTTTATTGTTGGGTTGTCCTGCATGCTGCAGCCAGGGTTCTGCTGAGGACCAGCAGCAGAGATCACATCTCCCCAGTTTTAGCTTCTCTCCCTGTAAAACCCAGAATAGAATCTAAATCTTCCTCCTCACATATAAAAGCTTTTATTGACCAAGCTTCATCGCATCTAAAAGAGCTCATAGTTCCATGTTTACCAAGAAGAGCGCTTGCGTGCAGTTCCCAGAGTTTCTATAAGTCGAGTGGGAGGTAGAACCTACAGGTTCCTCTCAGGTGCGCTGAAACGTCCGTTTCCAGGCCTCGACTGTCGGTGGAGCTCCCAGGATGCTGGCTCTGCCAGAGCTGTCCCTCCCCCCCACAGTCGCCCGGTGCTTGCTCAGGGTGAGGGATTGTATTGGAAAAATACATTTTATTGGCTTTGTATTAATTGTACTTATTTGGAAGGTCTTGGTGAAATGCCTTGAGATGACATTTGTCCATACCCGTCAAGTCTCCCATTTTGGCCGGGAAACTACCGTATTTTACCAGTCTTCCCAACCGTCCTCCCGTATTAGTATTTTCCCGTAAATTTCCCGTTTTACAATATAATAATTTTTAAAAAGCATTATTGTACCTCTCCAAACTGAATTGTCACTAGCTTTGAGAGAACTGCCACCTGCTGCAGCCTGGCAGGCAGTTATCGCGAGGTTAGTGGCGACAACGGGAACAAACTGGGAACAACAAATCAGAGAGATGGATGGATATAACCAGAGTGAATGCATTTGTGCCAAAAAAAGCAAAGACTTCATGTAAATATCTCTAAAAATGGGAAAAAGAGGAGCAGGACGGGGCTCAGTTACGAGTTCCTAAAGATGAGTAACTGAGATTTTAAGAAGAACCAGAGAGCCACATGAGTGAAAATGACAAATGAAAAGAAAATGTAAATGTTTCACTTGAAGACAATCAATGTATATATAAACTGAACAAATTTAAAATAAATAAATATGCTTTAATTCCCCTTTGTGTTTTAATTTAGGCTCTTTTATAGGAATTACTACAAATGACAGCATTTCATTGGCTACAAAGATAGAACTATCAGGCTATGAGCACATGATGGTAGCTTGTAAGTGGTTGACAGGTTGTTATTATAGATTTCTTGTAAAGCTGTTAAAATGTAACCTTGGTTGGACTGGTGGGACGGCGGTGGAAAATTTCTCTTATTTTTAAATCCAAAACTTGACAGGTATGCGTTTGTCATGTGAGTATTCATAGATCATGTATATTATGGTATATGTGAGAATATTTACGAGCATTTCCAAGGTATTTATTGGCACCTGCTTCAGATTTATTTAAACAGTTCATGTTTCCAGTTGAGCATTCGTCTTTAAACTTCTGCAGTCTGCTCTGGCTCGCCGGACGTCAGGTTTCGGGCCGAATCCTGACTGATTGAGATTAATTCCTGCAGAATTAGGAACCCGAGTTGACCAAAATGAGTGATTTTCTGCTTCTCCACCTGGTTTTTCAGGACTGACTGCAGATTCCCGATGGAAATACGATCCGGGAAGTTTCCTGGCTGCAGGTCCAAATTTTGAAAGCCCGTGATCTCCGAGGCGCTTCATCACTTTTGTCGTGTGGCCTGGTGCTCCATCTAGACGCTACACAACACAATCGACTAGACCCTCAACAATAAATGCACACATTTCTTTTAAACTTAAGTTGGGACGTTCCTGATGTGGAGAGCAGATGTTCAGGTTTTGCTTTGAGAGGAAAAACATAAAGAGCCAGACCTCACGTCAGCCCGGTGGAATAAATGAAGTGCACGGAGGCTGACAGCAGGTCCTCCAAGGCTTCCTGGAAAGATGTTTAATTTAACAGGCTCAGGCCAACGCACGCTGTGCGAGAACTGGCGTCACACATTACGCAAGACCTCGTCGCCACGGTTACGCTTCCTGTACATGTGGCAAGTCTGAAGGAGTCGGCCTGTCGGCTGAAAGAGGACCTGTTTATTCCTTTACTCCTCTGGATCTCCGTCAGTCGCCCAAACCCACAGCACTGATCTTTATGGGGCTTCAAATGGAAAATGATTGATTTCATTCATAATAATAATAGATTTTATTTGAAAGGCGCCTTTCATGACACTCAAGGTCGTCGTACAACAATCAAAACATAGAAAATGTAATTAAAACAACAGAAGACAGCAGAGTTTGCAGCAGAACAACAGACATTATGATTCAAATGCCTGTCTGAAGAAGTAGGTTTTGAGATCTGACTTAAAAACTGAAACAGTCAATATTCCTGATGTGAGGGGGGAGGGAGTTCCAGAGACGAGAGGTAGATTGGCTGAAAGCTCTAGACCCCATGGTGGACAGACGTGCTGGGGGGGACAGTCAGGCAAGCTCGCTGTGTACGCTTTTGTTCGTTTGGACACACATGACAACTGCCAACTGTCCGTCTTCCATCATCTGATGATGACATTGGTAGCCTATTATTCCCAGTGTTACAACCCAAACAAATCACAAAAAGTCAAGGTTTTATTCTTAAAATTTAACATATAGCCTTTTGAAACCTGAAAAAACCCAGTGCCAAAAACACCATGGCAAACAGCAGCCAGATTGGTGGGCATTATTATTCACATATTTCATTTGGTCCGTAGTAGCTACTCAGCCTGACTCGCCTCAGTTTTGCGCTTTTCCATTAGGGGTCTAGCGTGCCGAGTAGAATATTTTTCTGTAACTATTCTGCTGAGGTTCTAAGCGGCTGAGTCGGGCTGTATCTGACGTCATCACACTACAGGCTACTGATTGGGTTGGGAGTCAGACGTCTGAGTCAGGAGGCGGAAATCAGCGAAAGAGCGACTCACGGCAGTGCAAAAGTCTGCTCTGTGGTCCAACTCTGAGGTGCAGATGTTCATAAACCTGGTGGCTGAGGAGAGAATTAAAAAGTGATGTAGACGGGCGATAAGGAACGACAAGATCCACCAGGAGCTCTATCACTTCATAGCAGCTCGCGGCTCCAGCTGACTTTCCAGCAGCGCCGAGACAAACAAACAAAAAAAAAGCATTGCGCTTCGAAGCTTCTCTCACTGTAATTTTTTTACTTGATATCGAACACAAGTCACAGACCCAGCAGCACATATATCATCTCCTCCATGTTCTACATCTTTAGTGTTGTTGTCTTCTTCGTTTAAATCACACAATCAAATACGTCACAGCAGCTTCGCTCCAACCCTCTACTTCTGCTCCAGGTGCTGAATTGTTATGGAAAAGAAACTTGGCCGAGTTGAGTCGAGCCGAACTACTGGAAAAACGCCATAAATGACTGCAAACTTTTCACAGCTTCCCTCCAGGTTAAACGCTCGGTCTTCGGCTGGAGCTCGCCAGGAACAGTCTGTTTGAACAAGCTCACAGAGCACACACAGACAGCCCGGGAACTCCTGCTTACAGACGATTTCGCTGGGACCACCTGAGACAATAAACACTCAGAAAACAGTCACAGCTTGTTCAGTGTCTGTTGTAATATCAAACACTCCCTCAGCGAGCGGCTTCGCGGCTCTCAGATCAGCAGCTCTGCCCTCACATGAATCCTTCCAACACTATTTGAGCTTTCTGCGTAATGCAGTGACACATTTCTAAACATGACTAAGACTGTTGGCAGAACACTGAGAACAGACGTCAGGCTGCCGCGAGGCGAGCCGCCTCTCCAGTGAGGGTTGTGTCTGTCAGATAATGTTGACGGCTGATTGCCGTGTGGACGACTTCATATGGTAAACAGTCTGCATTCATGTTGTGCTGTTATTATTAACCTCGTCTTCGTTCTGCAGAGTTTCCACTCGCAACGTGCTCGTCATCTGTACGTGTACGTTTGACACCATTGAAGATGCTGCACATCCGGAGGCGGCGGGGGGTTCAAGCAGAGGGGCAAAGGATGAGGATGACAGGAACCACCACACAGGGATGGGTACCGAAGTGGGGGCTGATGCTAATTTTTTCTTTTTTTTAACAATATTTTTATTACATTTCAATATAAATGTACAAAAAAAACCCAAAGCAATCAGCAAGCATCATATTAATTGTCCAACAAAATGCAAGCAGGTCCTGCTGTGTCCATACAGACAAAAACAAAACAAGACAGAAAAAGATTTAAAAAAAAAATAAATAAAAAATTTTAATGGAAAAAAAAACTAAAAAAAAAAAAAAAATGTCACACTCAATAGCCTCACAAACAAACTAAAATTGTCACACTTGTTTTACAGATATATATATTCTATTGTTGCTTGAGAAAATCCATTAAAGGTGTCCATATTTCTTCGAATTCTTGTGCTTTACCTCTAGTCACATAAGTCAGCTTTTCCAACGTAACACACATTGCCGGGCTGATGCTAATTAATGATTCGACCAGTAATGCGATAGACGATGCCAATCACGAACAAGCAGGGGCGCCGCTAGGGATTTTGGGCCCCATGAAAAGAATCTTCACAGGGCCCCCAACTCAGGGGAGACATTATTTTGTGATATTTTACTTATAATTATGCATTTTAATGGTATTTTTGACTATTATTACCATATTTGTGAAAGAAGAACAACATGACAGTTGACATGTACAGTAGGGGAGGAACTGAGCAGTCGGAATACTGTCTGCGACAAACTGCCGGTGCTACCTGATCCAGGTGGACTGAACCATTTCACATAAATAATAAAGTTATTGTTAACAGGATATTGAAATTAATTTCATCATCATTAGGGGCCTCCCTGGGAACCCAGAGTAGGTTTTCAGTGACGGAGATTTATGTGCAAATGTAATTTAGAAACAGGTCGTAAATGAGATCCAACTCCCTCTTTTTTTACATTAGACTTAATCTGAGTGGCAGAAGTGTAAATGTTCCTTCACATGTTCATGAGGATTTGAAGATAGTGCCACAGTTCTGGGATGGAATCACATGCGTCGATGGTTCCAGGACCGACGGATGACTGCACGATGGCCCCACTAGCGGAGCAGGCGGGGGGGCAGAGGGGGCGGCCCCGGGACCACTGCTGTGTGGGGGCCCATGCAGAATGGGGAAAAAAAACGTGTGCTGAATAAAATAAGGAAGGTTGGACTATATAACACTTGCGTTAAAGTTGTTTAGAAAATAAAAATGAAAGAAATAGTCCCTTCTACCCTTGTGTGTCTGCCTGTCATGAACGGGTACGTGCGTGCGCATGTTGTCTGTTTACTTTTAGCCAGTGCCGCATCAGAAGTGTAGCCTTAAATAAAGTTTTTTGCATTTTGGATTGTTCAGTGTGTACTTTTCCCCCCCTTGGATGGAAATATTTTTTGTCATGGTTTTCTGCATTGGTAAGCTGTCATAGTATTAATTATTTCTGATAACACTGTCATAATGCTGAATATATGGCCTTTCCTATATTGTTTGTTGCTGTTTGACCGCCGTGTCTGCTTAGTCATTGTGTTAAATACATGTCGTCGCACATTGTAAACTGTTGTCGTGTAGGTTGAACACGTGTGTCTGAATTGTGCTACTCGGCTGTATTGAATCCGACATCACTGGATGTCATTTGATTTTTATCTCCAGTTTGATACCTATATCTAAAAGTCTGCATTAGGCTTATAATTAGGTTTGACATAATGACTGGCAAAATCTATGCTGCTGAAACCTCATTTGAATCGTTCTGACCGTGTCGCCTGCGTGTTGTGGTTGTGTGTCAGAGGGGCTGATCTGTGGCTTTTTTTTGTTTTTTTTAGCGATTATGTTTTAACGGGGATGTTTAAGCCACAAGGGCCCATCTAGAATGCTTCACCCCCCCCTGGGCTGGGACCCCTGCACCGCCCCTGGATGGCCCACGATTGGTCCGCAGGCTTCTCCGTGGGACGACGGCGAGCGTTACCCACTGAACCACGGTTCAAGGAAGCCAAGATGAGCAGGAAGTGTCCCAGAGGTGGCGTCAAGGTTCCTCTGAACCTGCTGCTGAGCTTTTCTGGTCGGTCCCATCATCAAGTAAACGTCCCGTGCAGTCATGGTTAGATGTTAGATAATCCACAGCCTTCATAGCTAAATAAACTTCATACACTAAATACACTTCTTCCCCTACAGACAGTTCGCAGATGCATTTACTCTTAGTTATCTTTTCATCTTGAACTTAAAAGCAATACTTGACAGGGCTTAGAGCAATAATTCAGCTCATAATAATTGCTTGTTTATGACAATGGAGACAGTTAACTCTACCCACGGAGGGCCATAGTCCCGTTTTACCTCAGGCGGACGCTTCAAAGATGTTCAGAGCGTGAGGACACGCTGACAAGTCACTCTGAACTAAACATTTGTCACAGTGACATAGAAGCATGTTGAATTACAAGCTTCTGTCCCAGTTGATTGCTGGAAAAAGCAATGGGTTCGACCGTGTGTGTATGTGTGTGTGTGTGTGTGAGAGCAGTGTCCATGTCCTTAACTGTTTGAGCAGCGATAAGTGAGAGCAAAGAGCTGCTGCCGGGACTTTATCAGTAGGACAAAGGGCTACGAGGGCGAGCATGCAGCTGCAGGAAAATAAAATAAAAAATAGAAATAGTGGGAGCTTATAGAGGAGCTATACATTGAGAGGTTCACGCTGCTAATATCTTACAATAAATGTGAGAAGCAGCAGTGGAGGTCAAAGGTCATGCAGCAGAAGCGAAGCCGCAGAACGAACCACCAGACCGGTATTTCACAACATCTAACGCTCTAATTCAACCTTCATTTCATAACAACACAACGTCTTTTTTGTTTTTGCACAATAACATCAAGTTCCAGTTTTCCGTTGCACAACTCTTCCCGACTAACACACATGCAGCCAAACTCACAGATGCAAACATGTGCAGACTGCCGGTCAGGTCCAGCTTTTGATGTGACGCCACAACAAGTGCACTTTAAAAAGTCTTATTTAGTGGGTTTCTTTCTTTTGCTTAAACACCAAACGAACGAACATGGTCACATTTTGTTGCCATGAACAAGTCAGCTTCACATCAGACGCAGGCGTTTCTGCCCACACGTTCTGGTGACGTATAACATTTATAAACAGTCTGGAACACGACCGCTGAAATCTCACTGTGTCAAGGTGAAGGTATACGGGTAACAAAAGAACCATATTCCAACCAAATCATTTTTCAAGATGCTCTGCTCAGCCCGACGATCTTTGGATACATTTTCCTACATAGATGTGGAAGATGGGGAGAAATGCGGAAAAATAAATATGTTGTAAACTCAAATTAGATAACCTTGTTTGAATTGTAAAATGGGTTTGGCTAAATACAATCTTTGACTAAAACTAGACTAAAATGGTCCTGGACAATTCTGACTAAAATAAGACTAAAATGCTCAGACTGAAACTTGACACGACTAAAAGGAGAATGAATATGACTAAAACTAATGAAAACTAAAATGATGGCTTGACCCAAAGACTAGACTAAAACTAAAATTAAAACAGGCTGACCAAAACAACACTAATTCCAACCAAATGATTTTTCAAGATGCACTGCTCGGCCCTGGTTTGTAAATGGACCCACTGAGGTTCCTGCTGTAAACTTGACATCCAAACTCTGGAAAACTGCTGACATCATAACATGAGGTTATTTTCTCAGCTCACAGATCTCCTTCCAGAGCCAAAGAAAACAGTTTTCCATGAAAATAAGAGGATCGTCTGTGTTGGATTGGGTCTTAAATCTTCACTTTGAGGCCAAAGGCATCCTGGGACTGAAAGGAATGTCAACCTTAACTCCTTTGTAAATAAACAGCTTTTTTAACTTCAAACTCAATTATATGTTCTTGTTTGTGATTATTTTAAATTCTGTCCCCTGTAGCTACATTTCTTCTTGTAGTTTCTGTTCCTCCTCCCTTTTTATCCTCCCCATCACGCCCTGGGGTACAGGCCTTGGAACAGAGTGAGCTGAGGGAAGCTGTGGGAGTGGGTTGACTTCACTGAGTCTGGATTTCTGCCCTCGTTCCTCGGAAGAGGAGGGGGCGGGATTTCCCCTCTTATCTCCTATAAAGGGACGGTGGACAACAACTTACTGGAAGCTCTTCTCAGGTCAGAACTGAAGACATCACGTTCTGGGTTGAAATAATTCAAACAGCATGATGCAAACACAGATATGTGAAGCTCGTTGTTCTGCATTTCACACCAGTTTTCTTCAAAAGAAAGAGGGCTGTCAAGGTCAATGCACTGATAACACACACACACACACACACACACACACACGCACGCACGCACGCACGCACGCACGCACACACACACACACACACACACACACAAACAGACAGATATATAAACTAGTAAAACAAGGGACAAAAAATACATAATAATAAATAAAATAAATTGGGTAATACCAAGTACCCCTGTATTGCTTGCAGAGGATTAGGTAGGTAGGTCGCAGCGAGGAGCTGAGAAACATCAGCCCTTAAGGAACTGATCGTCAACAGCTGTGTCGACCTTCATAAATGCGACATTTGCTTAGAAGTGGGCAAAAATATCTAATATATGGCATATATCTAATATATGGCAATATATCACGATACTTTGCTGGCAGATTCAATATTTAAAATTTTAATTAGTGCTGTCAGGCGATTAAAAAAATTGAGAGATTAATTAATTAATCGAATTATTCTCTTTTTTAATCTCACCTAAAAAATTGCTGAGCAAAGACCTCAATTTGAGGTGTTTTGTTTTAAATTCATTACATTATTGTGGCAGTTCAAAAGATTGATATACAACAACAAAAAAAGTGGCTTTATAAAGTCATTTATTTATTTGTGCCTAAACATGCCTGTAATTAATTAATCGCAATTAACGTGTTAATTTGACACCCCTAATTTTAATGTATATTAAAAAAAAAAAAATCATGTTTCAGACAGGTTGTAAATCCAGTCCGACTTCATTGTATACATGGGCTGAAATAATATTGTCAATGTTCATTTTATATTATGTAAATAATATGAAAAACATATGCAAATATGTTTAGCTTAACTTTAGCTTGTATACTTACAATAAAACAGCATGGATTATTTGAATAACATTGTTTTGATTCAGTTTGTCCCATGAATTATCACCATAATCTGATGTACGTGCCACTCGGATTTTAAGATGCATAATGCCTTTTACAGTTTTCAGTGAACTATGTTTAACATCGCAAAATGTGGATATCGCAATATCGTTTCGTGTCTCAAATATCATGATGTGTATCGTATCATGAGGTCCTTGGCAACACCCACCTCTACATCTGCTGGTCTATGGACTATGTCGACGTGGGGGAGACTTTGCAGTATTGTTCTGAATGCAAAAATATTCCTGAGGCAAATATGAAGCCGTCTATCCGATAACTAAAGTTTGGTTCAACCTGGTTCATTTAAAGCAGCACAACGTAACTTTCAGGTTTTATTGAGTTTGGCGGCATCTTTTGGACAAAAGCATTAGTGCTTTACCAGAAAGACTCACTCAGTTCATTCAACTTAAATCTTTCACATCCCAGCCTTCCCCTGTCACTTCAGGTGTGCCCCAGGGCTCTGTCCTGGGGCCCCTCCTTTTCATCATCTATCTTCTCCCCCTCGGCAACATCTTCCGTAAGTACAACATCAGCTTTCACTGCTACGCGGATGACACCCAGCTCTACCTCTCCAGTAAGCCCACCTCCACCCTCCCACCTTCGTCCCTCGCTGACTGCCTAACCGATATCAAATCCTGGTTCTCTTCCAACTTCCTCAAACTAAACAGTGACAAAACCGAGGTCCTCCTCATTGGTTCTAAATCAACACTATCCAAAACCGACAGTTTCCCTATACTCATTGACAACTCCACTGTTTCCCCCTCCCCACAGGTCAAGAGTCTGGGTGTCATCCTCGACAGTACCCTATCTTTTCATTCTCATATCAACAACATTACCCGGTCCGCTTATTTCCACCTGCGCAACATCAACCGCCTCTGCCCCTCCCTCACCCCCCACACCACTTCTATTCTTGTGCATAGCCTCGTCACTTCTCGCCTTGATTACTGTAACTCTCTCCTCTCCGGTGTCATTCACAAATTCCTCCACAAACTCCAGTTAGTCCAGAATTCAGCTGCCCGCATCATCTCAAGGACCCCATCCATCAACCACATCACCCCTGTCCTACAACAGCTCCACTGGCTTCCAATAAAACACAGAATCGACTTCAAAATCCTTCTCCTAACGTTCAAGTCAATCCACAACCTTGCCCCTCCCTACCTGTCGGACCTCCTCCACGTCGCCACGCCCTCACGCACCCTCAGATCCTCCTCCTCCATCCACCTGACTGTTCCACCTGCCCGTCTTGCCACCATGGGGAGCAGAGCATTCAGCCGCTCTGCTCCCCGTCTCTGGAACAGCCTACCACCGGATCTCAGGAACACCACCTCACTCCCTCACTTCAAATCCAAACTGAAAACCCACCTGTTCAGAACTGCCTTCTACCTCTGACCCCACTTGCACTGTGTCGTTGTGTCGTTGTTGTGGTTTTTTTTATTCTGAGTATTTGTTTACCCCCTAGCTTTTATTATTGTGTTACACTGTTTTTAACTATTGTACGGCGACCTTGAGTGTTCAGAAAGGCGCCTTCAAATAAAATGTATTATTATTATTATTATTATTATAAAGAACACTACGTTTCCCATGAGCAACAGCGCGTACTGCCGGAAAACTCCTGTCCCGTCGCTTGCAGTTGTGTTGATAGCGAATGAAGACGGGACAGACTTTCAAAACTGCTTTGCTGTTTCACCAATTGAACAGATGGAACGCAAAAAAAGATGTTAAACTGCTGTAAATGAACTGGAATTTACCGGGATACCTTAAAGGACACCTATTATGGCATTTAATGTATATTTTAAACAGGCCTTGAATGTCTTAAAAACAATCTAAAGCTTGTTTTTTCTACATAAATCATAAATCCAGCCTGTGGGCCCTGTCACTAGTTTTACCGCTTCTAACCTGTTTTTCTGCGCCTCATTTTTAGGGAAGGGGGGGGGTATGATAATGAGGCTCTGTGCTGATTGGCTCCCTGAATGACGTGTAGCAGGGGAGGAGCATAAACCTGCTCCGCCAGAGCAGCCCGAGCCTGTAAATTATCACAACACTGAATTTTCACAAATGGCAACTTTATTGTTAAAAAAATAAAATATGAGTTGTATATAAATAACATTTATGCACTATTTCAGCCGGATCTGCCCGGCGGATGCTGAACGCTGGCCCCGGAGCCACGCCGGGCGCCCAGCATGGCTCCGGGGCGCATCGCCAATCACCGCGGCTTTAACCGGGAAATCTGACCGGTTCCGACCGGCCGGGAGCGCAGGAACCCGCCTGGTCTGGTAGCAGGGACTCCCGGGGACCGACCAGTGGAATTTCAGCCGGATCTGCCCGGCGGATGCTCCGCGACGGGCGCCGCATCCCCACGGCGGGCGCATGGCGCACGGATCGGCTCCGGAGCGCATCCGCGGCGCATCGCCCGTTACCGGTGATCAAACCGACAGATTTGGCTGAAAATCTCGGAGAGTGAAGCTGGTCCAGCCGGGGACGGACCTCCGAAGACCCAGCTCCCAAACCACCCGGGAACCTGGATGATTTAACCCGGATCCGCTCCGCCGCGGCGCCGCGTCCGACTGGCTGAAGGAAGCACCGCTCCAGCTCCGTAGAGAGCTGGTTGTGGGCGTGGTTTCAGCAGCGGAGGCTGAACCTATGGAAATGAGCGCCTATGGTGACGTCACCATAGGCGCAGATTCAGAATGGCTCAAAAAAAGGTCACGTGACACTGGAAGACTCAGTCAGGGGGGGGAGCAGACCCTGCAGAATTCCATGGTATTTTGTCTCCCCTGTGCTGGCAGGGTGAGGGGAGACCACTTTATATATGTTAAAACAAGAAAAAACCTGTTTTTCATAATAGGTCCCCTTTAAACAAGGAAGCCAGGGAGCGGTATATGGAGAAAATAATGATTATTAACGGGTTGGGTCCATATGAAATCCCCTATCAAAGAATGGAGCTCCTCGTCGGAGCTCCACTCTTTAATAAGGTTAATAAGGTTTTGGACCAGTCACAGAACGTGATTGAGATGCTGCGGTGCAACATTAACCCTTGTGCGGTCTTCGGGTCAAGGACGGAGGAAGGGAAGAAGGGAGGAAAGAAGGGAGGAAGGAAGAAAAAAAAGAAGGAAAGAAAGAAGGAAGGAAGGGAGGCAGGAAGGAAGGAAGGAAGGCAGGAAGGAAGGAAGGAAGGAAGGAAGGAAGGAAGGCAGGAATGAAGGAAGGAAGGAAGGAAGGAAGGAAGGAAGGAAGGAAGGAAGGAAGGAAGGAAGGAAGGAAGGAAGGAAGGAAGGAAGGAAGGAAGGAAGGAAACAAGGAAAGAAGGGAGGAAGGGAAAAAAAGAAGGAAGTAAGAAAGGGAGAAAACAAGGAAAGAAGGAAGGAAGGGAGAAAAGAAGGAAAGAAGGAAGGAAGGGAGAAAAGAAGGACAGAAGGTAGGAAGGGAGAAAAGAAGGGAGTAAGGAAGGAAGGAAGGGATAAAAGAGGAAGGGAAGAAGGAAGGAGGGAGCAGGAGGAAAGAAGGATAGGAGAATTAGGTAATTTTTACCCAAAGACAGTACAAGGGTTAAGATATCTGTGTTTGAATAAATGCTCAGAGGACTAAAGCAAAGTTTTAAAGAACAGTGGGCCAAACTACTTCAGGATGTTACTGCCGAAGGACCATCTACAAGCTATTGAATCCAGGGGGTACTTAGTGTTGCCACTATTAGTTTCACCAAAAACTTGATAAAAGCACCGTTAACACACTTTGTTCCTCTTTTGTTTTTAAATAAGCTGCAGTAATTCACACAAACAGGCAGGGTTATTTGTGTGACATTTGTGTGATATTACCAGTTCTCAAATGCATTTGTCAAAACTCAAAGGCGGGTCGGACTTTCCAGGGGAAGTGCTCCTGAAACAGGAACATGTGGCTTTTGTGTGTGTTGCACATTCGGCATCATATGCGCTTGTTTGTAAGAATTAAACCGGTTAGTTAGCATGAGTCCTGCTAAAAAAGCTCAGAGCGCTCAGAAATAATTAGTAAGTATAACCAGATTTAGATAATAAATCACCAACAGAGTTGTCAAGTAACCAAGTACAAATACTTCGTTACCTTACTTAAGTAGAAATTTTGGTTATCTATACTTCACTGGAGTAATTATTTTTCAGACGACTTTTTACTTTTACTCTTTACATTTTCACGCAATTATCTGTACTTTTTACTCCTTACATTTTAAAAACAGCCTCATTACTCTATTTCATTTCGGCCTTTAAAAAAAAACTATCCAGTTAAATTGCTCCATCCGGATAGAGTGAATTTGGTTGTGGTTGTTTCAGATGTTCTTGTCCAGTTTTGTTCTTACATCCGTTCCCTCAGATTCCTGCAACTAAACTTGGATGTACATTCCAATAAAGGTTAGGATAAATGATAACAAGCCTCTGAAGTTTGACTTTTTGCACCATTACAATACTTATAGTCAACTATTCATCATATCTTCTGCTCTCTGAAACACATGTTAATGCTCAATAGTACACATATATGGTTCTTTAATATATTTGCATTATACTAAGATGCATTCATTTTCAATGGCTTTTGTCCTTAATGGCTTTTTTCCTCCTTCGTTACTTTTACTTTTATACTTTAAGTAGTTTTGAAACCAGTACTTTTATACTTTTACTTGAGTAAAAAACTTGAATTGATACTTCAACTTCTACAGGAGTATTTTTAAACTCTAGTATCTATACTTCTAGCTGAGTAATGAATGTGAATACTTTTGACACCTCTGATCACCAAATATGCTTCCTTTTCATTATTTACACCATCCCGGACACCAGCCGTGCCCAAACATGTTCTGGACAGATTCTGGACATCTGCCAGTCGTCCAGGTGTCCTCCTGCTGAGCCAGGAAGCCACAGAAACTGGTTCTGCTGGATTGAGCTGTGCCGGGAGTGAAGGAAGATCGCCCGTATCCCCCGTCTTCCTGCCCCGCTTGACCTCTTGACCTCCTGAACCAGGAAACCATCTGTACGGTCTGCCAGGGCCATTAACTAACCAGCCTCCTGACAGTAGAGCAGCTCTGAAGTCTGGGAGGGACGTGTCGGGTCCTCGTACCCGGCCAGTAAAGACGTGTCCGGAGGGCACAGCGTCTGCTCTGGGAATGAGGCTGATCCCAGACTGATGGTTTGGTGGGAGGGAGGAGATTAGAGGCTCCTTCTGAAACCAAGACCAAGAATCCCTCTTGAACAGCGAGGTTGTTACAGCGTGGTGTTGGTTTACACTCACTGACCTGGTTGGGACTCGGGGATCAGGAGGATTCTCGTTACAACATAAACCTAATCCAGGCCTCGGAGACAGTTACAGCTAATCTGGTGATCTGCTGAACCCAACATTGTACGTTTTTATTATTCAGTGTTCAGGAGACGTATGTTTTATGGTTTTGTTGATATAAATAGCAGCGGCGTCCACCGTGTCCACAGTTAGTGGTTTCAGCTCATTCAGTGAGATGCTTGTCCTCACACACGAGTCTCGTCTCCGTCTGCCGAGATAAAACCGCCACTTCACCCTCACAGACACGTTCCAGGCTCCATAATGTGTTCACCGGGCTGGAGAGCACTGGTTCTGCCGCTGAGGGATTATGGGTCCCGTGATGTGGAGGATGGTTGGACTCAGTCATGTGACAAGTGGGTGGAGATTACTGAGACCTCTGGAGACCACTGTTCTGATCTAAGATCAAACGCTTGACTTATGTATCAAATGTATATGCAAATTGGCTTAAACTTTGCATTAATATGGGGATAGTAGCAGCATGAAGCCTCGGTGTAAAGATGACATTGAGTGGGTGGAAGTCTGTGACGAGATAAATCACAGGATTAGAAACTTTAGGAATGTAGGCAGTTAATGCAGTTTATTTTTATTTTTATTATTTGAAAAAAAAAATGTTTTTTTTTTTTATTTTTTTATTTCTATTTCTATTTTTATCTTTATTTTTTATCTTTTTATCTTCATATGGGTGTTTGGTTTTTGGGGGTGTTTGATTTTGTATATGACAGTGCTGAGTGATTGAGATGGAGGGAACCTCCCAAAGGGATTAATAAAGTCGTCTGAATCTGAATCTGACGGAGAATCGCGAACGCCCAAATACAGCTGCGACGACATGATACGCACACGCACCGGCACATTTAGAAGGAGATAAACTCCCTTTTCCTTCATGTCTGACAGTAAAGTTTAAATGAGAGTTTTGTTAACCTTTTTCAAACATAGAAGTGTAAGTATCCATCCGTCTGGGACCTACTTTTGCTCATCTCTTACCCAGTCTTCTTGTCTTTCCTTTTGTCGTTACTTCCCGAGTCTCTTACATATATCTGCCATCAGAAGCAACTAAAATATAGAAGAAGAAAAAAATCACAAGTCAAGTTGTTTAAACACTTCAGATACCCCTCCAGAACCTTCTTCCCACACCTTGCTGGATTGTGTCCCAGTCCTCCTGACAGAAATGGTCCAGTTTAGGGTTGTATACATATATCTATCTATATGTATAGTATATTTGTGATATTTTTCCATTGTGGAGCAAAGCGGGCCCGCACCATGGCACTGCCACCGCCGTACCTCATGGTTGGGCCGCAGGACTTTAGTACCATCATGTCACAGGATACATCTCAGAAACTTTACATATTTTTCAGCATCTGTGTAAACTGTAATCTGGCTTTTTTTACGTTGGTTTTGGAGCAGCGGCTTTCGTCTCGCTGTGCCATCAGACCACCAGCTTATGTGGGGACAGAGAAGGTTTTACTTCCTCCTGCTGTTGGTCAGCATCTCTACAAGCTTTTTTCTGTTGCTGCGACAATGGGGTTTATTTACACATTTCACTCCAAAGCACATTTGTGAAAGCTACCGACATTTTAATAGTGTGCACAAATGATCTGAAAAACAGAAGCGTGCAGGATGTCATGCAGTTCTGCACTTTACCCCCAAAACCGCTGCAACTAAACAGAACCAGAGTCACCGTGACCCACAGACATCAGCAGGACAATACGTTTTGTCATCAGTGTAGAAAAGTAAACTTTAGAGCAAAAAAGTTACCTATTAGAAACCTTTCTTAGTAGTGGAAGGTCTGCTTGGCTGTGATACTTGTTATGCTTGTAGAAAATGAGTTTGTTATCACTTGGCATGTGCACGTGTGTAGTTTGCAGCTGTTTTTTTCACTTATCAGTTGGTAGTAAAACAGCCCACCAGGTGGACAAGTGCACCTGTGGAAGCTCAGGGTTCATGTGAGATGTTCTGACCTCCTCAACCTGTTGGGCCTCATCACAGACGGGAACTTTCTCTCGGGCCGATCGAACAGATCCGAGTTTCCTGTGGCGCCTGCCCTCATGAGACTCAGAGCAGGTACTGGATCACCTCAAAGTCGGGTCATTGTTCTAGCGCGAGGTCTTCGGCCGAGCTGCTGCGGCCGGATGCTCTTCAGTTAAGAAGCGGTTATATAAGATGCATAAAAACACTATAAAGAGCTCTAATGGCTGTCAAAACAAAACAGTTTGTTGTAACAGAACATTGTGGATGTTTTCAGGTGTTGTAGGTGCGGTCGCATCGCCGTCTTTCAAGTCCAAAATGCGCAACGGGTTCAGCATGCTGCTTAAAGAATTCGTTTGAGGCTCTAGTGATAACAAACCAGCGAAGATGGCAGTTACAACAAGTAAAACCTGTCAGGGGAAGGACTTCTTGGGTTGGGTTAGTCATCTCTGAACTCTGCACTCGTTTGAACGGATAATCTAATATCATTATCCAGGAACGGACCCGGCTTGCCGCTCAGACCGGCTGTGCTGCTTGCAACTGTAACTAACCTGTCCTGCAGGGATGCAGGTGGCTGCTGACTTACGTCAACATTTAATATCTGTAGGATCAGGATGTACAGTTCAACCTAAGACGTCTATTTGAAGTGAATTTTCAAGCCGAACATTGTTGCCCAGGTTTATGATTAGTGAGAGCCCAACTTGCTGAGAGAAGCAAATGTAATCAGTCGCTGAGAGCTTGTAATCATGGGATCGCAGCAGTTTGTGTAAACAGGTAGTGGAAGGCGCTGATGAAACGTCCTAGATAACGTTTTTACAACGTGCCCTTTGGTTTCTCATGGACAGCGTGCTCCGTGCACGCTTTACAACGACTCCTGAAAACGCCTCGCAGATCACAGGCTTTAAAACCCCGAACGGGCCAAACGAGGAGGGGGCCGGGCTAAAAATAGAGCCACTAATTACAGGCTATCGCCCCCCGAGGGGGCCAGCCCGGGCCATCATTTGTGGTCACAGAAGCTCTGACTGGTCCTTTGTAGATTTCACTGAAGTTAATTTCGGGGGATTAAAGAACGAGAGTCCAGATGACGGTGGGCTGGGAACGAAACAAGGTTCATCTGTTTTAAAAGCACTTTTTTTTTTATCTCGGATTCAAACTGATGATTTCGTCAATTATTTTGTTAGTTCTTTTTTTCCAGAAAAATAATTTAGTTTTTTTTTTTTTAATTGACATGTTGACAAAAAAACCCATTTGTCTGAAAAAAAGAACTAATTGTAATCCAGAGACAAAATGAACTTTATGAAATCATTATCTTGTGCCGCATGTCGCACGCTGATTCACTGGCTGCATCACTCCAACTGTCTCCTCACTCTGATGTGGTCATCACCCTGCAGCTGACCACATAACATCAAACCACATGACCACCCCCCGGTTTGACCGTTCCTTTTCCTCGGATTGGACCTGCTGGAGGTTGAAGAGGTACGATACGATGAGTCTTATGCCAAAGAAAACAAACCCTTCTTGGTCCCAAGTTTAGCGTAAAGATGGAACCACTTTGTCTCACGAGACCTGATGAAGTCGGTGGCCTTTGCCCCGGACTCTTTGAGGCTAGCTCAGACCGTAATCTGTTGTTACAACTGATTGCAAAACAAACATTATGTTTAAAATAAGACTGATCCTGGTCCCAGCTCTTAATTTACAGTTGTAACAGGATGTAAAACTGAACCAAAAATGTTAAGGGCCAAGTCTCAACAAAAACTGCTATCCCTCCAAAAGCCTCACCCCTAATTACATTTATGGTTTTAAATACTTTAACCTGATGTGGTGCAAAAAAAAAACCCCACCCCCCCGACCCTTTTATAGTAATGTGAACTCTTACTGTGGAAATCAAAACCGTCTTTTGTACTGAGTAAATGAGTAATGAGTAAATGTACTTTTCTTTTGACGGATTGACAGAAATGTTTTGACGCCTTTTGGATTGTGTCGGCTCAGCAGGCTGGACGTAGCAGCTTTGTCCACATTCACACAGGTTACTGTGCACTTTGTTGTCCAGCCCCCATCTGGTCTAGAGTGGCATTACTACATCGAGTCCCTTTAAGATAGTCACGGCGATGGTTTTCAGGTTTCTGCTGTCTGCACAAACCTGATTCTTTTTCCATGACAGGATGTGTCTTCTGACAAGACCTTTTCTAACTATATGGGGAACGACTGACAGCCTGCTGAGACCTAGATATTTGCGGTGGAGGAGGAGGGGGGTCATTAAATCAATAATTCACTCCAGCTTTAATTTTCTAATTGTGATTAAAGTGCTTTGCAGGAATGAAGCAGGATTGAATGAAGCAGCGGGCCGGCCATCGTGAGTCAGGATGTTACATTAGATCACCACGCAGTTACCTCTGTTTTGTTGTCCCTCCTCTAGTCTTCCTTTGCTGTTTCCTTGACTCCATCATGCTACTTCCTGCATTTAAGATAAAAGCATCCTGAGGTGGAAAACAACACAAGGCAAAAACTAAGCTAAAATGCAGAGGCAGTGAGTGAAAAACAACCCTGCATCCCTCTGAAAAGCACACAGGGGGAAAGGTGTAATCGTTTAGTGCAAGAGTTTGAGGAAATATATTAAATTTGTCCATGAATGGACCATCAGCTCCTAGGTGAGGTGTTTTTATGTGTAGTGCTGTTGCACCCTCTGGTGTCCACAGCTGGTTACTACACAATCAAGATGCTCCAGAAGTTTAATCCTCTAAAGTGGAAGTCTGTGCTATTTTACACATGAAAGCCATATGCAGAGATGCTGCAATAAATCTTTGCTGGAATATAAAGCATTTATTAAAATGTTAAATACCAGCCTAAATGATTCAACTTCTCTATGAGCTGTGACAAAATTAATCACAGTGTGGAAAATCAGGGATATGGGGCGCTTATTAAAATGTACGGCCTGATTTCTCAGGAGGAATAGCTGCAAAAACCTGAAGCCAAATTTGTAATAGCCAATAACTTTTACAAATTGGCAGGCTTAAAGTTGAATAAATGGAGTTCTTATTTTAATTATGCCAAATGAATGTGGAGGATTAACTATCGGCTCTGCTAAAAAGAAACAAAAAAAAAACAACAGTTAACAGCCATTCAAATGTAAAGATAAACCTTCCAATTATAGAAGTTTTACAATTCCCCTTTTTCATCAGAGAGTTTGGAAAATCTCCTTTTTTCTCTTCTCAAATAAGTGTTTCTGTCAACTTTATTCATCAGGCAAAACAACGTAACGTGGGCAGAGCTGCACGTCTCCAGCGGCCAATTTCTGGATTTGAGGCGTAACTCTGGGGATTAGCCGAGACTGCCGGTTAATTGCTTTTAACCAATGACGCTGAATTAATCCTCTGATTTCTTCTGGGGGGGGGGGGGGGGGGGTCTTTTTGTGATTAGAGCGCAAAGTGGAGGTAGGGAGGAGAAGAAAAACAAATGTAAGTATGAGGGAAAACTGAGGAAGCAACAATGTTGATGTCGACTCAGGAAGTGATGGCGAGCTGCACAGCCTTTCATCACAAGGTGCTGATATGAGACCTGTAATTTGCAGGGGGTCGGGGGGGCGTTGGTGGAAGTGAAATCAGAGGACTAATTATACAGCGCGGTGAAGCCCGGAGGAGTTCGCTGTAGACAGCATTGCAGGGAGAAGCAAACCTGCTCCCTGGTAGGAAGCCTCCGGGCTAATTAGCGCGCCAACGTGGATCCGTCTGGTGTGTAAAGCGGAGCAGTCGCCTTCATCCATACGTTTCTCTCCCTGCATTGTTTGACCATGACAGGGGGAGATAATTACGTGCGAGTTATTAGTAACCTCCACGGATAATATTACATTAAAAGGCAGAAGGCCTCTATCCCAGTGGGAGATCGCAAGAGCTCCAGGGACTTCTGGTCCAGGTCCAGTATCATGGCGTTTATGCAGCGTTTATTTACCCCAGAGGTCTGAAAGCAGGACTTGAATTCAAACATAAAACAACGTGATCAACGCCGGTCTGACTTAACTCACATCCGAGTTCATTGGGTTCTAGTTGCAAAGTTAGAAAATGAAACATTTCCGAATGCGGGACTAGCCTGTGTCGTTGGTAGCCTTGGTTAGCAGCTCTACTCTCCCCAGCAGTATTACCAGTTATCAGTATTATTATCTGAACTGACTAACAGTCGTGTTGGAGTCTGACATTCTGGCATCTGGTAGAATCTATAACTTTAAATTAGCATGGGTGAGTTTTTTTTTCCAATACAGTAATCCATCGCTATAACGCGGTTCACGTCTCACTGCTTCACGGATTTGCATTGTGTTCTGCATTCTGATTGGCTAAACAGTCTCCCTGCTTCTTCACGTCTTGTGTGTCAATAACGTTACGGTTTAATATGTACTGTACATGTACAGTTTGCCAAATTTAAGTTTGCAAATTTTCTCCAAAACCCATAAATTCGACAAAACTTTCTGCACCGATTCTCCCGTTCAGATCCAATTAATTGGGTTGTGGTGGGGATTGGTGGGGGGGGTGCTGATCTCTGCAATTTGAAGCCTTGTATAATAATTGTACAAAAATAAAGGTTACTACTTCACAGATTTCACCTATCACGGGTTCTTTTTGGGACGTAACCCCCGCCAAAAACCAGGAATTACTGTATTTTCTTGAATTGCGACTAATGTCTGATAATATCATGTGACCCAGCATGTGGGTACCTGCAGCCCACAATGCAGTTCACAAGTTTCCGCCGCTCCCGTTGCAGCTCCTCCAATCACAGCCAGGGGGTGGGCTTGCCAGAAGTCAAGACTCCAGACCCCCCGACATTATGTACGTCCAGATACCATTTAGTCATCCAGTTGTTTCATTAGTGATTTATTTTAAGATATCGGCTCTCTGACTCTTCGGGTTTCTATAGTAACTTGAAGTTACTAACTTCATTGTGCTAGCACAGGGCCGCAACTACCTACTTTCTGAGGAGATGCTCTGCTCAGCCCGGTGATCTTTGGATACACTTTCCTACATAGACATGCAAAAGAAAACCAAATGTGTCGTCAAAAAAGAAAAAGATGGGGAGTATTCAGACATATTACAGGCAAGCCCCCCCCCCCCCCTGGTAGCTTTCTCTTCTGCCTCTCCATCTTTACGATTCAAAATGAAGACAAAACAAAAGTTCTGGGGTCCAATGGGGAGGTTGGGAAGAGTTGGAACTCGTACTTCAGCAGGTGTTCCAGTTGAAACTTCTGACTTGGAAATTGGAAATTCCAACATCCGAGTACGAAAGGACCAGATGAAATGGAAGGAGTTAATGGCATGCGAGCTGCACAGACTTGCGAGCCACCAGGTGTCTCCGCGAGCCACCAGGGGTCACTCATCAGCCCTCAGTCACTATGTGTGAACAACTCAAAGATTCTTGACAGATGCTATCAGATATCTAGGATGTGGAATATCTGGGCCTGTTGGGCGGCTCCGGTGAAGTCTCCATGAGTAAGGGGAACCTGAAGTGAGAGGGAGGGGCTACAAACAACCAACAGCTGCTGGCAGCAACTTTGGTTTTCCTTTCCTTTTTTTATATTTCCCCTACAACTCTCCGTGGCACCGAGGATTCCTGATCCATTCTCTCACCTGTGTTGTACTGAAGAAAACACCTGCACCATTAGAACCCTCAAGTGGCTTCGTATCCAGGCTAGAATACTAAAATATTCCATTTCGGTTATTTACGCTCCGAGCTCTCCGCTGCTGCCGTTTCCTCCTCAGAGCTGGCAGTGAGAAATGTTATATTTCTTGCAACTTTTTCGTGCAACTTTGCTGTGAACTGTGATATTTCAGTATTGTGAAGGGGTTTGCAGAGTCTCAGGGTGTAGCGGTCAAGGTGGGAAACCGCTGCTGGATGATTTTGACCTTCCTGTCTTCACGCATCACTGAATGAATCATTGCAGCTTCACTCAGAGATACTATTTGAAACGGTATTTATCTTGAACCTAAACAGTACGCTTTTATTGTGAAGGCCTGCACGACGTGGTAAATACAGCACTCAGATGATGATCGGCGTTACCGTGGCAACTGCTGTCTCAGTTTCATCCCTGTGATGTGGTCTCCTCCGTCTGTCACTTTCACTCTTACTCTGCCCTGACAGTTCATCAGTCTCTCCTCCTCCTCCTCCTCCTCCTCGTCCTCCTCCTCCTCCTCCTCCTCCTCCTCCTCCATCATCATCTTCTCCAAAGATGGGAGGAGTAATCTGTGTCCTTATTAATCACAAGATAAAAAAGCACAAGCATTCCACCATCGCCAGCATCAAACCGAATAATCTCAAGCTTCTTTAGGGAGTATCTGAGCTCCACATCTGCAGTAATAATCCACACACGCAGGAGACACCATGTGACCCCCCCACACCCTTCGGGAAGACCATTTTCTAAACCACCGATGACATGAGCGCGAGAGGAATGTCTCTCCTTGCCATGCCCGCTCCCTCGTGTCCCTCCTGCTTTTGCCTGTCAGAGGACACCGAGTCCATAACTATGTGTGACTCTCCCATCAGCCTAATTACCGAAGGGGGGGGGGCACTCCAGCAACACTGACAACAGCAACACCAGGCATTTACAGGGTCATTGTGGGTGAAAGTAGAGACGTCCTCAGTGTCAGGTAATCAGGAAAAGGACATTTTAGGTTTTACAGCATTGCAGCTTCCAGGTCGGAGCCATCAGAGTGGAAAAATGTACCTTTCCATGCCATTTCTAACTTTTTATGTCATCGTTTGTCTTTGGTTTATTTTGTTATTGATCAGCATAGTTTTATGAATTCATGTCAAATACAATATTTATGTCTGAATATTATTTAGGCACCAGATTGGACAAAAGACGCCAGAACCAGCCAACCATGGACCGGCAAAGTCTAAACCCTGCCCCCGCCATCTGTATTATAAATGTTTAGTTGTGCAGTCATCGTCTTTTTTGCTTTCATATTTCATTTGCTGATCAATCAGTGTCAGACGCTTGATATCAAGTATTCTGGACAATAAATGCTTCTGGTGAATTTCGATCAAATCAGTTCCTCCTTCCAATTTTTGCACACGATCAGATTTTCTTTAAATAGAATTCTGACATAACCACATTAGTACGAGCAAAAGCACCGGAAGCCGGCTGCAAAAGAGAGTCTGTCTCCATGCACACCCTTGTTAAAACGTCCAACACTGCAGCAGAAATAAACATATTTACTGTAAGTGTTTCTCCAGGGGACGCATTTCTTTTTTACCACATCAGGTACAATTACTTAAAAGTAGTCAATTTATGCTTAATTAGGAGGCAGGATCTTAGCTGACTAGTCATCGTCACTTTTCCCAGCTTAGTGCTTCTGAGTGTTGCTTTTAAGCCGTTAATAAAGACCCAGGAGAGTATCATTCCTATGTTGTTGTGTTGTTAATCTTATCACGAGGCAGCGAGCTGGTGTTATTCTGGGCGGCGGTCTCGAAGCCTCTCACAGTGCCACGTTGCCCGGGAAGCCGACTGGAAAGTGCCCAATGTACGTCAGTCAAGGTTAGCTGCGGCTACCAACTTTTACAGCAGAACATCATGTTTCAGATGATGTTTCAGGGAAATAAGCGATAAGCCAACGCTGGACTGGTACAACCTGCCGATGATTTCGGCGAAGACTTATGAGGAAGTGATGATGAGCCAGCTGTCAATCAAAAGGTTCCGGTGTTCTGCCATTTTTTGCTGCTTTGCCAAAAAATGCTACCTGCTACCTGTAGAGCTACAATTTTATTGTGTTTTACTCCCTAAACCACGTCCTGTCCCCCAAGTGGTCCTTGTCTCTTGCCAGGCCGTCATTGTAAATAAGAATGTGTTATTAATTACCTGCCTGGTTAAATAAAGGTGAATAGCCGAATGAATATCAAATAAAGCAATATAATTGTTTTTTTTTCTCTCTTTATCGTATAATTTTCACAAAGTGTAATGCAATTCATGTCATTGGTAGTGTATTTTGAAGGATCAAATACTCGACATCCCATATTATCCTTTTTACATCGTGCAAGAAATGATTGGCGTCGCAATATAACTTTGAAAATCGACTTTGCCCATGCGCAGAACCACAAAGTAGCATTTTCTGGCAGGGAGCATGGAATGGCAGAACACCGGCTCATATTAGAAATACATCTATTGCTGTTTGTAAAGCCCCCCCAGCTGTCATGGATGTGAAACTAAACAATAGACCAACACGGTTTTTTGAACCAGGGTATAAATACGTGTATTTCTTCTGTCACCTAGAGGTTTTATATTTGCAGTCAGCGGAGATGAACTATGAAAACAGGCTCCTGCTGTGGTGACATAGATAAGTTACCGGGACTAAACTGTGAGGAGTAAATGTTTACAACAAAGTTCTCCCATTTCCTCTCAGCAGGTTTCTCTCCTTTGAGCGTCTTCATTGTAAACATGACTCAGCCTGTTTTTGTGTGTGTTTGTTCTTTTAAAGGAGGAAAGCTGTTGTGGCGTATTCATTACTCTGCTGGAATAATGCAACTCACCCCGGCTTGAAACTGGGCTGCAGAGTTTCCCCGGCTAATCAAAACCGTAACTCACTGAGAGAAAAAGGAAGAAACAAACCGGTTCGATTAAAGGCCGACGTCGAACCAGCCGGGCCGGCGGAGGGTCCAGCAGTGTTGTAAATGTCCGATAATGTAGTGCTTCATTTCATCCTTTTGTCTTCTTTCACTGTAGAATCTCAGCTGGGTCATAAAACGTAATACTTTTATTTCTAACCGGGTTGGACTATTTGCTCCCTTTCCCTCCGTCTTTTTCATTCATTCATAACATTTTCTTTAATTATTCAGCTCCTACGGCGGTGCAGAGTATTTATTCCTGTAGGGAAGAATGCAGAGATGCTTTTAAACTTTATGATTTGGTCTGTCCTCCCGGTCCAGACCTCCGGGTAGCTGCAGCATTAAAACCAGAAGATTGCCTGTCTCGGGTATTATTACCCTCAGGACCAATGGAAAATAAGGACGACAGCAGAACGAGTGAAAAGGAAGAGAATACATTTTAATCACAGATGAATATCAGGGTAAAAAGTCCGGTAAAGGGACAAGTTTGTAAAAAGAGCTGCCTTTAAAGAACTACAACAGGACGAGGAAGCAGAGCAAACAGCATCCCGGCTGCTTCTCCTGCACTCTCCGTCTCCGTTTCCTTGCTCTGGACCGCCTGTGGTGGTTCAATATCACAGGAGCCCGTGGGCAGCACTAAGATGGAAAAATGTAATCTCCTTGCTAAGCCAGGACCCCCTCCGGAGCCTCGGACTTCATAATTCACCCAGCACAGTCGGTCCCGCGCCTGCGGCTCCCCGTCACCACCACCCTTCATCTCGGGTCTCTTCAGGCGCGTACGAACAGAAAGGCTTTCACGGGAGTTACTCATCGGTCTGCGTGCAGTCGGTGCGGCCGGTTGCTGACGGCTGTGTCAAACAGTGCTACAAAGCTCCAATCAATTAAGTGTTGTGCAAGGTACTTTGAAAATACCACCATACGGAGAGAATTCTAAAGCTATGAAACCTTGAAAATGTGGATACTATCGAAAATAAATGCAGGGGTTTTAATTACAATTTAAAAACTCACATTTTCTCCATTTTCTACCACAGCTTTATCTGCATCCCAGCAGATACTGGGTTAGAGGTGCGAGCACTCCCAGCGCCAACCATCTAATGTCTGGTTGAGGCTCATGCAGAACTACGGCTGGTTGCAGGTCCTCGACTTAAATGTACAACTTTAAAGCCATTTATCAATCAATCAATCAAATTTTATTTATATAGCACCTTTTATCCAGGTACATGAAATACAAAGTGCTTTGACATTTTGACTGAAAAATAAGCGTAATAAACAAAAAAATAAAAACTGGGATTTAGGTCTAAATCGTTTGATTCCACAACCGTGACCGCTCTGATGGGGAGGAAGTTTGTCATGAAAATGTCTATAAAGCAGCAACTTCACTTCTTATATGGGTGATTGACAGTCGGCTCAGCCAATGGCCATTATCACTTCTTCATCCATAATCATCACGCTGTCACGCACCGGCTGCTTTTATGAACCCAGTGTCGACTGTTATCTTGGATTTTGCAGCTCTGGAGATATTTCTGCATCCCACACGAAGGAGCTGATAGCCAAAGCTAACTTTGATTGACATGCGGTGGGCACGTTCTGGTCGACTTCCTGAGCAACATGGCTGCTCCCCCGCACGGAGATAAACAGGCTTCAGAAACGATGATCTTTTCTGCTCAGTGCTGGGAAAACCTGGACGGACTAGTAGATGATACTGCTTAAGTTGAGCTAACCCTAACCCAACTTTTTCGACGACACATTGGGTTTTCTTTTCCACGTCTATGTAGGAAAGTGTATCCAAAGATGGTCTCTTCTTCTTCTCCCAGCCCCAGAGAAGATCCCCGCGTGGCCGGCCATCGGCCCTTTTCTCTATTTAACTTAGTTTTTAATTGACGTGAACCTAGAGCTCTGCGTTAACAGCATCAGCCTCTAACCTGCAGCTGCATCTTCTGGATCTGATTCCCCGCTGCAGCGACTGGGATTGAGGACGTGACGTCACCAGCAGCAGAACTAAACCAGAGGAAACTACTGAAAACATGGATATTAAGGATCTTTGTTAGAACATTTCGTCTCGTCTCGTTTTGGTCAACGAAAATTAAGACACATTTTAGCAGAGTTTTTATTTTGTAATCTACATCTTAATCTCCTTTTTATTCGTCTACGATATTGCATTATATATTTAATTGTCGTTATCGTCACATGACCAGCATTTTCATTATGTCTCGTCTCGTTTTCCTCAGGTGATAAAGATTCATTGTAAGACGATATTTAGTCATAATTTTCGTTGACGAAAGCAACTTTACATACATGTGAACTGGGAGGAAACAGGAGTCCAGCTAAATGTCATAGAGGAGGCAAACGATAGCAATCCTGCAGAGAAGACCACGTCCAGGCGCTGCCACTGTCCTCAGCAGCAACTACGCATGCAGAGCTCTGGGTTCTGAAAACAAACCCGGCTGAGAGACCGCGCTGGGGAACTCGTGGATTTTCTTCACAGACATATTGAGCATCTCCCTGAAGCGCCTCAACGCCTCGCTGTGCAACTGGCTACTGGACGTCCCGATGGGGGAAGCACAGGCAGAACCGGGGTGTAGCAGGATCATTCTGAACACGGGGGCTCCCCAAGGATGCGTGCTGAGCCCCCTACTCTTCCCCCTGCACACCGCCGGACAGCTACAACCTCTCCATCAAGTTTGAGGACGACACGTCTGTACCGGGTCTCACCAGTAACAGAGATGAGAGGAAACACGGGAGCGGTTTCGCTTGACTTCTGCTTTTTATATTCTCATACTTTCTATTGTATTTCAAGCATGTGTATTTTTCAGATTTCGTATTCTTTTTTTGGGGCAGGTTTAAGAGAAAGGCCATTTCAGTTCTCTGTATGTGCACACGTGCAGCAGAACTTTGAAACTCTGGAAATAACGTTCCTGACGTGGAAATTTCCTACCAGAAAAGTTGCCGTCAACGACTCGTCACTTGCGACTCACTGAAATCCGTTTTCTCACTGATGTGTCTTGTGTTCACACAAACAAGACACATCAGCGTGACTTCTCTTTCCCTCTTTCTGTTTTGTCTTTAGAACAGAAAACCGCGGTTTTCATGTCGTCCCTGTCGTTTTGTCCCGATGGTGTTTTGTTTTGATTGTTCTTCCTTGGTTGTCCTTTTTCAAGGCATGCCTTGAAAAAGGCCTATGATCTGTAAAGCGACCTTGGGTTCCTTGAAAGGCGCTATATAAATGCAAGTTATTATTATTATTATTATTATTATTATTATTATTATTATTATTATTATTCATGTCTCCTGTTATTCCAACAAAATATCCGTTACTGTTTCTGATTCGAGTCTGAAAGAAAAAAAACTCAAAGAATGAAAAATACCTGGATTCAACACGTCTTTTTTCCTCTTTTTTCTGTTATGTTTGGACTGTGGAAGGATTCTGGAGAACCTTGTAGGAGGCCCGGACCAATATCAATAACCTGAACATACCCAGAATCACATTTGTGTGTTTATCTCTTACAGACGAAATTCAATTTCAGCGTCAACGGCAGGAATATTGATAATTTACCAGAACTTACGTTGAAATGGTAAAATAAGACGAGCTTTAGCTAAATTTAATTTCTTCCCACACTTCAGGACGGAGCAATTCGGCTAAAAGAGGCAAAAGTCTATTTAATGTTTATGTAAAAGACTATCTGAACGAATTTTCCCCCGTCATATGGTTAAATGATTTTACACGAGCTGAACTTCTAAGAATAAGAGTAAAGCAAATGTACAATATTAAACTAGATGTGACCGGGATGTGCAGGACATCCACAACCACAAAAGCAATATTCTTAACCAATCGTGTCCATTAAGTGCATAAAATAAATGTAATGAATATGTTAATGAACGCAGTATTTCTTCTTGTCATGGGCTGGAAGCATTTCAGTGCTCTAACGGAGGAAATGCGGGAGATGTCGTCTGCTTCATTGCTGCAGCCTCAGCTCACCGAGGTCGCTATGGAGACAGCAGCACAGATACGTGGCAAAAGTTGGTGGAGTTTTATTTATTTTTTTAAATCTTGGAATATAACGACTGAGGTTGAGGTTTTTCTCTGAAGAGAGGCAGACGGGGGTGTGGTCGAGGTTGGTCCTGCAACAAGACGGTTATCCAGAGCACACCAGGACCTCTGCGTGATAACGCGAGGAAAATACCCCCCCCCCCCCCGAACACAGAACAGCCAACAGTGAAAAAAAGTTAATACCAAGACCTGCTGGGATGAAATTATGTTTTTATCATGTTATTACACACTAGGGTTGCCACCTTTCAGAAATAGAAATAAGGGACGCCCTGATTTCAGCAGCGCAGGAGCCAAAAAAAAAGCCCCAAAACTTCTAAACTGAATAAAAATGTGTTTACTTTATATGAAAAAACTAAATGCTTTGATTTAAAGTTTAAAGTGCTTTAATAGCATTGAACTTGCATGACTGTACAGACAGACAACCATACTACTAGCAACTGAAATATCCTCCTATGCTATGTATGTCCACATCAGCCCAGATGTATAATATAGCCTACAGGTTAATTTATTTCAATAATTCAACTAGAATATGGTGTAAAAGTTAACTTATTTCAATAATTCAACTAGAATATGGTGTAAAAGTTAATTTGTTTCAACAATTCAACTAGAATATGGTGTAAAAGTTAATTTATTTCAATAATTCAACTAGAATATGGTGTAAAGGTTCATTTATTTCAATAATTCAACTAGAATATGGTGTAAAAGTTAATGAAAATACGGTACAAATCGTGTCCCGTATTAGTTCAATACGGGACGCAACATTTTTTTCTCAAATAAAGGACAATTCCGTATTTTACGGGACGGGTGGCAACCCTATTACACACTGACACATAGTATTTCATATGAGGTGCTAACTTTTGCTCACGACATGTGCATGTGGAGCTGAGGCTGTGGTTTAATTCGGTCATCATGTGATCATAAGTAAATGACTGATTAAATAGTGAAAATATTGTAACAGAAACGCACAACCGGATCATATAATGGTCTAAAAATCTGCAGCTTCTGTCAAAATGCAATGAATCTATGTGCCGTCCCGTCGTGCTTCATGAAACAGCTCTGTTTGTTACATGTCGTCATAGTGAGGAGCTCCCTCTGGTGGCCACAGCCCGCCACTGCAGAACCAACTGGAGCAGATATCCTTCATTAGTATTCAAGTCTTCATTTGAGGATGAAACAAGAGAATGAAAACGCCCACACCAGACACACAGCCCTTCAACACAGGCTGATGTTGGTGTCGTAGGTGGAAAACATGCCGTCTCTCTGTAAGTTTGGTTCCCGTGTCTCCTGCAGCCAGTCAGGCCGTCCATCACGCTGACGGTTTTACAGCGCAGAGCTTCAAGGCCACATCAGTTCCCAGCAACATCCCCGACACATCAAACAGTGAATCCTGCCTGTGCACAAACGTCCCTTCCCCCAGTCACTGCGAACCTGTTTCATTATCAACGAAGGTGTTTGTTTGTCACGCGTCGAGGCTGTTTTAGGATTTTTACATTTTAGGAGATTAGGATCTGTTACGGTGTCAGGAAACAACGTACAAACAGGGTTGTTACTTTCCTCAGCTCCCACCAGAAAACAAGGCCATATTCTGGCAACCGCTGTAAAACAGCGCCGGAGGAAACGTGTGCCGAGCTGGGGATTGGGTTTAGGAATTTCAGGTAGCAGAGTGAAGATTTGTCCCCGTGGACCAACATACAGAGAAATATCAAAACATGGCGCATTCCTGCATCCACAAACATATATCAACCACAAGATGAGATCTATAACTGGCAGGGAAATGTTTCTGGATATTTCTGACAACATAAATCAGGACTTTTTAAAAGGAAATGGCACCACTCATTGAATTTACGCCACTTTTATTGCTTTCATGACTGGACGATCAGACCGCTTGAGATGGAAGTCTGTCAAAAACAAAACAGAGTGGATAAATAACTCAAGATATATTGACTAATCTACATCCAGAAAACGTTCTAAAGACTGACTGACTCACGAAGTGTCAAAATAAGTCATTTCATAAAGAAGAAAACGTGTTTCCATAGGAGAATGTTTATTCTAGAGTGGCTCTGAAACCATTTTCATTGGGCTTATACTTCATCTGTTATTAAAAAGGAAGACTTTACTTTTCTATCGACCAGCTGGTGAATATTAAGATTTTTATTGGATGTCTTCATCATAGCTGACATCAAGGAGCTCCATCCAGCTCGTTAATCAGACAACAAGGTGGAATGGTAATACCTGCATTTCCCTTAATGACCACTAGGGGCTTGCTCAAAAAATGAGACAGTTGAACCTCATCTTAAAATAAACAACTTTTATACAATCTCTCGTAACATCCCGGTATAAAAAGCAGTTATGGTCTAATTAGCTAGTTGTATTGCACTGGGAGTGATCTTTTAAATAGGCACAATGTAGGAAGTCACATTTAATTAGCAAAATGTTTTTTTCTTTTCTTTTTTTGAGTGACAGCTACACTGCAGTCTCTGGTGTGAAACTAAAAGCTACCATCACTTTAGGTACTCATTGTTAAGCATTTTCAGTGAACTTAACACGTGTGCTGTTAATTAAGAGTAATGAGAGTATAATATCTGTTATTGTTAAAGGAGCATGAGGCTCCTTTAAGAAATGAGACTCATTAGCGCCACCCTTCGCCACGACGGCCGTCGGGGGTACTGCAGCCAACAGTGAAGCCGGCACGGGAGAACAGGGAGAACGCCCATGCAGTGTCATTTGACGTCACATCCGCAGGACAGCGCGGGAAATTTGGGCCAAAGCAAAGTGTAAAATCAGAGTGGACGAACAAATTTGATCAGCATGAATTATGAATATCACAAGCTAATATGTACGAAACAAAACTAGAATAGTTATCTTGAGGTTACTGAGGTAATTATCATCAAAGTTGGTCATGGTGTCCCACAGGGTTCTGTACTTGGGTACTGCTATTAGGCAGGATGGCATGAACCTTCTCTACTCTGCAGATGATATTCAGATAAAACCAGGAAACCAGGTGGACTACGATGATGCAAAGACGTGCTAATCTTCCGGTGTAACCCACCAGCTGCTCGGACATGCTCGAACAGAACGTCTTTGCCATCCAGGATCCTAGTCGGAGGGGTTTTATATCAACATTTGTTGATTTTGATCCGCCCTGAAGCTGAGAAGTCAATGTTTTCATAAGGTTCCCAGTAGAGGAGAATATGATAGATGATGAAGATAATGACTGGTATGGAAAATGCTTATCTCCATGTGCCGACCGTAAACATTTTAATATGATGTATGATTGTAGACTGATACCCTTGATAAGATGAAAGGCTATTTAATTATTTATAAGATGGGCATAAATTGAAACATCTTCTGTTATTGGCCCTAAACCTGTCCCTTTATGCTATTGATTTATTTATTTATGGAGCGATTCAAAGAACAACATTACTGTGGAGTTGTTACGAGGTAAAATGATAAACGGACTGCATCTACACACCGTGATAAATAAGTTATTAGGATAAAACTAATGCTTTAAGTGTAAAAATGTGTGATAGGAATTACTTGTACAAGAAAATGTTATAAAAGAGGGAGCAGAACTCCTTCGTGCAACGTCTGAGAGTGCAGGAGATTTATTGCCCCATTTTTATTTTGACCTTCACATGCAGTTTATCTCACTTCTGCAACACCACCTCACACGCTGAAGTCCACGAGTGCAGAGAGCCTGTTGCGAGGCCTCCACCTCCACCTCAAGGGCCCTCGTATCGTTCCCACACTTGACTCGACATTATGTGGGACATAAGCAGCCCTGCTGATCTGAAGATCTCGTACTTGCGGATGGAGGGCAGCGTTGCCACCCCCACCTCAACGCCAGATCAAAGTATCACACTTACAAAAGCAGAAACCACAAAACCTCGCTTCTGTGAACACAGAACCTGCTTGTGTTTATTGTCAGCCAACGCCGGGTGTCTAACAAGGCGGATTTGTCAGAGAAATGATTTTCGACATGAATTTCACAAAAGGTTATCTCTGCTTCTTGCAGCATCAAAGGAGTCTGCCGCATGAAAGCAATAAGAGAGAAACCATGTCATCGTCAGATGCTCTGCATTAAATATTCAGGAGTACACCCGTTTGTTTTGCCTTGTTTGCTGAGGTGTAGTAACGCATCTGCTCGACACAAATCAAACAAATAGGGTCCGACTGACAGAGGAAGATAGAATGAGAGCAGCACTTTCTTGCAATAAAATGTTATTACATTTCTAATTCTCTCCCTCCGTGTGATGTGGAAGGTGATTCTTCTGAAAAACCCATAAAAACCTCCAAGTAGCCTCTTTGTATGAAGAGGAAACATTTATTTCCAGCCTTTTGTGTCTCATCTGGAGTGGTTTTGTGATGGCTTTTTGACCTCCCGAAAGATTGTTAATATTTTAATACGATAAAGAAAAACATCCCTTAAATGAGAAAGTGGAGTCTTATGTGTTTTTTTTAAATTGGTTTATTTGTTGACGGTTCATAAAGCCACTTCTGCTATCACAAGAAAGTTAATTCATCAGCCCCCAGTGCCCCCAGTGGTGTAGCGTGGTATTGCAGGACATACCGGCCCATCCCCGATCATGAGCACGATATTGTCAGTGGCTCAATAAAGTTGATATTGTATACGGATTTACAATTTAAATTAGCTTAACATCAGCTGATAAATGACGGCTCACACACACCATCTTGTGACTCTGATGAAGGTGAAAGGAATCGCCGAAACACGTCAGGTAATTAAAAAAAACTAAACATTTTTTGTTGGACAAAAAGAATTAGCAAATTTCAATTGTCAGTGGCCGTTTTGTCAACACAGCTGATCTACATGAATTCACTGAACCTCAAGTTTATGATGCTTAAAAATGCGTTCAATCATGTGTTCATGTGGTCAAAAGAGTGTTTCAGGTGACTCGTTAGTACGCAGCCTGTAATGCACCTGGTCCTCAGACAGGACACAGGTGAGCTCAGTCCACGAATGGGCAGGGATGGGTTAGAGGTCATAGATGAGGTTGAAGGGTCGGGGACCCATTTCTTCTTGGGTTTTGCCTCCAGAGGTAAACCAGTATCCTTGCCGTGCAGCTTCAGGCCAGTTGTTCTTTCAGTGTTGCCCACGAGCTGGTTGTTGGGTATTGTCCTGCTGCACCCTTAGTCGGCCTTAACTTGAGGCTTCTCGTTAACCTTAGTTGCCAGGGGCCTCATTTAAAATGGACTGCCTAGGATTCATACTAAAAGTGCACGTACGCCCAAAAGCCGAAAATGGCGGGCGCAAAAAAAAATCCGGATCTATAAAACCGCGTGCACGCAGACTTCCACGCAATGTTCCCTTTATGAATCACAGTCCACCTGGAAAGCTGCGCAGCTGACTCCGCCCCATATCCCGCCCTCAACACGCCCATAAATCCATATGGATGAGCCTACAGAGCATGCGCAGTGGCTTCCTGCAGCCTGTTAGGGATGAATCCGGATGAATGCGTCAGAATGAATGAACGTGTCGAGCCACCGTGCCACTGAATTTCGCTGAGATCTGAGATCTAGATGTTGTGGATGATGTGGAGAGAGGACAGTGAAACGAGATTATTTGGTGGTCACAGTAAAAGTAGGAAAAGTATATAAATAGTATAAAATAAAGCGAGTGAGTGGCAGCACGTCGTTGCTGCCCCTTTAGTGCCACGATCGCACGACGCAATTTCCACTTGGGGCAGGGGGGACATGTCACCCCCACTTTTCAAAATGATGTATTTGTCCCCCCCACTTTTTACAGTTTAAAAACTAACGGCAGGCTCAGCAAATCATCAATACACTCGGGACGGCGGCCCCCGCTCCCCCTCCTCCCTCCCGTCTCCCCTCAGAACTGCTCTAGGCTGTTTTATGGTTCTGCGTTATACCAACGCAGAGCCTACGGCGTAGGGTACGCGGCGACGCGCACCTACGCCGGACCCTACGGCGTAGGCTCTGCGTTGGTGTGACACAGAACCATAATTCCGGCTTAAAAGTAAACAACATGAGCGCACGTACCCGTGCATGACAGGCAGACACACACGGGGAGAAGAGACTATTTCTTTAATTTTTATTTTTTTTAAAACTTTATCCTTATGAACGCAATTGTTATATAGTCCAACTTTCCTTATTTTAATCAGAACACTTTCTTTTTTCCTCTTCGGCGTGGAGTAGTGGGTTCGGAGCGGCCTCCCCCCCCCCCCCGCCACCTGCTCCGTTATCAGCACTATTTTATTATAAGTCTGATATATGTTGTGAATGATATGTGATGACATTATTAAGAGTATGACATGTATCTGGCTTCATTTCACCACCTCACAGTCTGCGTCGCCAGTTCCCCGTGTCTTAAGTACAGTCTTACGGGAGGGTCTGGGTTGCCGTAAAGATACGCTGATTTTTCGGTTAGTTTTTTCTTTTTAGATCCGCGGCTTTGCGTAGAAGGTGGCTTCCGCAACTTTCAGGCGCTTTTTCTGCGCAAGCAAGCTTTATAGATGAGGCCCCAGGTCTTTCTGGGTCAAGCTTTTGGTTGTTGCTTGTTCTGCCCAGCAGCCCATTTCCTGGTTTCTCTGAACAGAAGTGATGGGCTGTCTGGAGCCTTTCTTCCTCAAAGCAGTCATTTTCTGCCACAGTCTCTCTCTTATCTTTAATGTTACGGATGATTTTCGTAACGTTTAAGGGAAATATAAAAGTTCCGTTATTACACTGAGTGGCTTTCAGCAGAAACTGATCACTCTGTCCTCGTTAAGCTTGTGAAGACTTTTGCTTTTAAAATGAACCGTTTTGCATGACCGTACGATGTACAATTACTGCAGTGGTTTATTTTACAGAGAGTAATGGTAAATCCCTCCTGCGCTCTTGAATAGCAATGACTACAAGCCACACCAACTTTACATCTACGTTTCCCGCTGACTGAGCCGGTGACATCATGATCATGCTTTTCAGGATGTCAAAGGTAAGAATTGATCATTGTGAACATTTTATATACATCCAAAAGCATGGTATAGCATGCCATGTCCAATTTAAATGATTTAAACAATAAATAAAAGGAGACCCTCGATTTTCAAAGGCATTTAAACAGAAAGCTTCAGATTACACATACACATCTAAATCCAGCTATTGGCAACAATGTAGCTCAGGATTAAACTGGAGGTTCAGAGAAATCCAGGTATACATGCACGAGAAGACAATCAATTATTGAGCGAGGTGCATTCGACTCTGCGACGCTAGGTGGCGCCACACGCACTTTGCGTTCTTCTGGTTCCTTCTTTGTTGTTCGTCTTCTTCTTCTCCTACTGTGTTGATATTCTGACTTTTGTGGTGTTGTCACTTCCAGAAGGGGGAGTCCCGGGGCGGTCAGTAGCTCGGCTAAGCGTGGGTTGGTATACATGCATGAATAACTCTGATTAAGATGAATTATCAGGATTTTAAAAACTTCAGTTTGGCTAAGATAAGATAAAATAAGATAATCCTTTAATAGTCCCACAGAGGGGAAATTTGCAGTTTACAGCAGCAAAAGGGATAGTGCAAAACAAGAGGCATCAATAGAAATAGTAATAACACAGTAATAATATCAGAGTATGACACACTATAAACAGTAAACTGGTATATACAATAATAAGAATAAGAAGAAAAATAAATAATAAGAAATACTGGTATATAAAAAACAACAGACGGATATTTACAGATGGATATTTACATAATTGCATGTTGCAGTGAATGATATTGCACATTATTTTCCAGTATGGTGTATGGTGTAAGGTGTATACATGGCTTTTAAAACTTCAATATCGATCGGATTAATAATAATAACGATGTTTTTAGAATGTCTAAGGTAAGAATTGATCATTGTGACCATTTTAGATAAATCCAAAACCATGGTATAGCATGCCATGTCAATTTAAATGATTTTAACAATAAATAAATGCCTAAGTAGGTCTAATGTTTAAAGAACGGAGACCCTCGATTTTCAAAGGCCTTTAAACAGAAAGCTTCAGATTGCAGCGGTCTGCACACGACAACAACATCCCGCACAAACTCCTTCAGGTGAAATATAGCCGAGGGTAGCGTGGGCTCTGCGTGGTGGTAACAGGATGGAGGACAAGGCACAAGGACGCCGCTGAACCATCACTATTCAGACTGGACGAGGTTCTCCCCCAGTTTCACTAAAACGATGTACAAACGTGTGCTCATTAAGACTGTTTCACCTCTAGCACCGTCTCCCGCTGGGAGACGACTCTGAACTCAAGAGTCTTTTAACAAGCAGGAGGATGCCTCTCGTTCAATCTGCAGGATTTGCAGACTCTTTTTTTAACTGATGTTTAACATAAAGGTTTAAACTTCTCAAATATTTGAGCTGATTTTCACATCAGCTGGGTTTTAGCTCCCTTTGAGGGGAAAAAAATAAAGTAAAGAAAATAGCTTGCATGATCAGCGTCTTCTAACCCCTCATCTTCCTCATCCCGCCCCTCCTCTTCCTCATTTTTAAGGAGGTGGTAGCAGCTTGGGCTCTCCTTAATCGCTGCTGCCTGGAAAAACAGAGAGATGCAAAGGAGAATCATAAACACAGGCTGTCATTTCCGTGCTTTAATTATGACATATGTTGACAGATAAATAAAGAACATCACACACCAACGCCAGCAGACACATTGAATCACTATAAATCTCTGTAATCTCCACAAAAGTCAATGACTGATAGTCAGAAGTCGGCGAATGTCGCGGAAATAATCCCTCCCGAGCATACACACCGTAAATCACCCGAATCAGAGCACACCCTAGCACACCTAACTGGAGCATTATTGGGGAAATGTGCCATGTCTGCCTGGATTAATGACTTAATTACGCTGGTTTCGCTCCCAACCGTAACCTTTCCTCACATTTTGTTAGCTTGTTTTCCCACATACAGAACGTATAATTACCTTTGAATTAATGCTGCGGTGGGAAATTAAAAAGACACCACAGCGACACAGGTGTTGAGGTGACTTCACGAGGAGTCTGCTCAAGGTACCGTCTCGGCTCTATGCCTCTCAATCATTTCCCGTGAGTGGTTCTGCCTTCATGTGGACGAAAGAGGTTAAGAAAAGGCGTTTGGTGTACAGGATGCTGACGCGGATTCTTATCCTGGGCTGGAGTGGAGCGTCAGGGGGGTAAACATGACATTTGTCTTAGTTACTGGAATCAGAGATTCAAACGGAGCAAATTCAAGGTCAACAAAGGCTGTGATCCAGCTCACATAAATGTTGTTAAACCTCCACAGAAGTGGACGCCAAGTAGAAAGGTGAAAGGTCAAAGGGACATTCAAGAGTTGGAACAAGCCCAGGTCAGGGTAAGGAGTGTAAACTTTAGTTAGGGACAAAAATTTAGCAGTTGAGTGAGAACAGAGTATGAATTTGGAGCAAAATGACAATTAATGGTTACCCTTTGGGTAATCCATGTAAGCAAAAGTACATAGCCGTTTTAAGCTTCTGGTAAGATTCCAAAAATGTCATTCCACTCTAGTCAATGCAGGAATTGACCAAGAAATCCTTAAGTCTCCTCCTCTTATGTTAAGTCCATGCAGATCAACTACCGATGTTGCGTAATCTATTAGCTATAGACGCAGAAAACGGAGAGTTCATGCCCTAAAGTACCAAAATATTTAATAAAAAATAGTCAATGAAATGATCTTATTGGTTGCTTTGATATGTTTTTTCATGCTGCTCGTTGCTTTATTTCTTAATAAGAATGAAACCTACGAGAAACACAAGAGGCTCACTTCAGCCTAAACGTGGATTAGTTTTATGGGGCCTCAAATGTGGGGCTTTTTCTTCATGACCAGGAATTTCAATTTCAATTTCAATTTATTTATTTGGTAAGGAGGGACAGTGCACATCATTATGCGTTTACAAAATAAAGGCAGATGCACCCAAATGTAGCCTATTGGCTAATTCCCATTGGCAGTCCCCCCTGACTATGATATAAAAACAGGCAAATTTAAGAGCAATACAGTGTTCAGTTAAAAAAAAGATACAATAGTACAATAATATAACCAATACAACAGTAATACAACCAACCACATAACACATTTCATAGTATTTTTACATTCATAAGTTATAGTTATAAGTTATAGTTATAAGTTATAGCAGCAGACTAATGTAAAGTGCAAGTGTCTATGTAAAGTGCTGGTGTCACAGCTATAAAGTGCAGAGTAGAGGTATAAAGTGCGTGGTGTATGGGACTGTGGACTTGAGAAAAGAAAGAAAGGAAAAAAAAAAGAAAAAAGAAAGGTTCCCCGACGAGAATTGTTAGGAACTTATACAGTCAGAAACCATAAAGCTGCCTGCTAGTGCTTACTGGGTATGGTGTCAGCAGAAGCTGGTGTCTATGACCCGTTAGAGAGCGAGTCATCCCGTCATCATGATGGAGATACACCATGAGAGGACTCAGGAGGAGGTTGGTCTTCTCACAGTTACCAGCCTCCCAGCTTGATTTGATGCCCAGCAATGGACCAGTAACCTGCCCAGGGTGTACCCCTTCCTTTTGCCCTGCAGCAGATCCCTGGGACCCTGAATACAAATAATGACATGGTTGATTTGATAAAAGTTCATTTCCTATCCATCCATCACTTGTTGATTTCCCCCTGAAATAAACGGAATAGTTAATGAACCGATTTGTATTCCACACTTTGATTATCACTCTTTTCTCCTTTTTCCTTATTTCAGCCTTTATTTGTGCTTAGGGAAGTAATTTTTCTGGCCTAATGTCTTGGTTTAATGCGTTTGCATGAATGTAATGGAAAAGGATATTAAAATATCTGCTGGCGATGGAGATGTGGGCCGTGGCCAAACACCAGCAGTTGTTTTTGCTGTTTACTTTGTCTTTTTTTCCTCCTCTGCTTGTAAATTAATGGTACGGGGGTCAAGTGAATTCAGCTCAGCAAGAAAAAAACGCTGGTGTGCATGTTTATTTGTCTTCATTTACAAGTTACAAGCAGGCTAATTTTTCTGCCATCATCTCAGAGCTGCGTGGGCTCGAATGATGTTAGACATTTTCAGTTAAATAGAAATGGAAAAATTATTGAAAAAAAAAAAACCCTGGACATATTGGACAGAGAACAGTTCAAAAGGGTTTATTCAAGTCCATGAAAACAGGCAGAGGTCGGTAATCCACGTGAGCAGGCAGCAGAGGCAGACAAGAGGGGCAAAGGCAGATCGTTTACTGGGAAACAGACAGGATGAATAAACGCTGGAAAGTTAGGGGAAGGAACTAGACAATCTGGCAAGGATCCAGCGTTCTCAGCCCAGACACAGTATAACAGGAGTGACTGATGAGCTTCATGGGAACCAGATGATGAGATGGGCGGAGACCAAACAGGTGAGTGGAAGTACACTGCAGAGCAGAAAAGGCGTGGCAGGATCTGCAAAGATATGACAGTGAGTGATCAGTCTGATCATAACTCCATGTAAGCAAACCTTTTTTTTCGTTTAGCTGGTCTGGAGTTTTCAGGATTGTGTAAACAGAGTGCAGAGGAGGAAAAACATCATGATCTTGGTCAAGCAACTTTGCTGCCGTCTATTTGGGAAGCCACTCATCTTCCCTCATCTCTCTCATCCGTAATAGAAATGATTTGCAAGTGGACAGTCAATGTTCAGCCAAGGTCAAATGGGGTCATGAACATATAATTAGGAAAAGACTGAACAATCATGGCTTGTTTGGAAGTGTTGCTAGGAGAATACCCTTCTCTCTAGAAGCAATGTCTTAAACTGACCATCAAAGTGGAAATTACTGGCTGTCATGCGAAGTGTCACATTTAGCCCAAACCCAGGTTTTCAGCACAAAACTGTCAAGCACAGTGGTGGAAGGAGGATAATTGGGTTTGTTTTGCTGCCATTGTGTCCTGGCATCTTTAAATTATTAATTTGACCATGAACTTCTTTGTAGGGTATACAGAAATATCCTAAGAGTCATAAGTGAGGCCATCTGCCCAACAGCTAAGCCTGGCCAAAACTGGATCATGCAACTGTGGCCAAGCATATTTGAACAGTGTTCAACAATGCCACCTAGATTTATCTGAGTCTGGCCACTCACTATAGAAAGGAGGCAGGATCCAAGGACAGAGACTTTAGCAGAAATCCTAATGATGTCCTTTTAATGCACAATGATATAGCTAAGTAAAAAAAAAACAGCCCCCCACCATCACCACAAAAAAAAGAAAGTATATAAAATTGTTCCCACAATATGTAGCGCAATGAATAGAGATGTCTAAAAATGTCTAAATTTGTGAAGAGTAGCGAGCAGGGAAGCTTTGATTGGCTTAATTTCTGCAACACTGATCCTTCAAAATAACCTGTGGCAACACAACCTGTCGGCTAGCCAATTAATAATAATAATAATAATAATAATGGATTTAACTTGTAACGCACTTTCCATTCAATGAATCTCAAAGTGCTACACTTAGATCATTATTCATTCATACACATTCTCACTGGTGGTGGTAAGCTACATTTGTAGCCACAGCTGCCCTGGGGCAGACTGACAGAAGCGTGGCTGCCATTCCGCGCCAAACGGCCCCTCCGACCACCACCAACATTCATACACATTCATACACATTCACACGGGGCAAGGTGGGTAAGGTGTCTTGCCCAAGGACACTACGACAGCAACTGGGATAGAGCGGGATTCGAACCTCCGACCTTCTGATCATTGGACGACCCGCTCTACCACCTGAGCTACTGCCACCCCAAATTAACTCCCCTCACTGCACTCAGGTGAGGACAGTGGGCAGTAATCAGCCATCGGCCGCCAATCAGCTGCGTCTGATGCTGAAGTAGCCATTACTACTTTGTCTGCATATTAATGGTTAATACCAAGTTTGGAAAAACCTAAAAGCCACATATTTATGCATTTAAATCTTGCAACAGAGGGTTTGTGTGTGTGTGTGTGTGTGTGTGTGTGTTTGTTTCCTTCACCAGCCCTCTTGACAGAGGAAAAAGAAGAAGTAGAAAGCTCCTGCCCATGCCCAGCAACATCTGATCAATCCCGTCATTATCCGTTACAGTTCAACTCCTTTCCCTCATGACTAATTGACTGGTCCTGGCAACAGCTCATCAAAACAGTCACTGATCCCAAGCACACCAGAAATATACACTGAATGGCCAAGGTCCCAACCTCTATCCATCCATCCATTGTTTGCTGCTTAAGGATAGGGTAAGCTAATTCATTGGTCCCTCAGTTGGCATTTCCAGGCCACTTTTGATACAGACCACATGATCTGCAAAAAGCAGAGACACAATTCTGGCATCATTGAAACCAGACCACCTCCATTCTCTGATTACACCTAGAAATTCTGACCGTAAAATTTTTGAACAGAATCATCAGCTTTCGCGGACTCCAACCCTCACCAGAAACTAATTTCACTGACTGAAGACAATGTGGACCAAACTCTGGATGTACTGGGACCGGACAGTCTGTACAAAGGGGTCCGGTAAAGCCACCCCACAGGAGTCCCCGAGGGACACGTCCAAACTCCTTCTCTAGACCTCAACACTATGAAATATTACAAATGCCTTTTAAATCCCAACGAACCGAATGGTCCTCAAAATTGTGGACTGGATGTAGTCACAGAGTCCAGATCTGGAGGTTGCAGCAGAACGAGGGAACAGATGGACCGTGAGGAGAGTTGAGACGAGATAACATGGTGACAAAGCAAAGCTTGTGAAAGACTTTAATTAGTGGAAAAATCAAACTAGCAACCATTAATGTTGCACAAACGCACATAGCAACGGTATTTCAATTATTATCATCCAGAATCAGCAAGACTTCAGCAGTTTGCGAGTATAAAGGAAATGGGGAGACTCCAGAATGGATTGCGTCAGCCGACTCTCCCAACCCCTGTAAACACATCACCAAGTCATTTTGATGTTTTGAATCAGGATTAACTTCAAAGATCTCTACCAGTATATCCCCCCACCCTCCCTCCCCAAAAAAGAAATCTTCTGAAGGAACTAACAGTCTTTTTTCCTCTCGGCTGATCTCTTTTTGCGACCGGATATCTGATGTATCCCATCCCATCTGGCAGCTAATAGGAGAGAGTCTCAATGGTCGCTCCGTTTTCCTCCCTTGAACTGCTAATACCCTTCTCTGTGGTGATATTTTTATATCTGTCTGTGTCTGTCATCTTTTTCATTTCATGGCAGGGCTTCCATCTCTCCGGCATCAGTTTACTCCACACTTTCCACAGCCTTCACAGATGAGTCTCACCCAGACCCATCACTTCGTGTCCTTTCAACATGCAGTAAGCTCAAGGACATCAAGTGTGTCGCAAAATGACAATTTCTCACTCAGATGAAAAAAGATGTCTCGGACTTGCAGTCAAACGATGGGAAATGCACACACAGGTGCCCGTTTACTCTGAAATAACTTAAGAGTTATTTGATTTGGAGAGGATCTTAGAGATAGTTTTGAAGTCAATTTTTCTAATCAGTAACACGGATCCTGTCTCTGATTCCCCAAAGCCTCCACGCCCTAACAAGGCACATTTGAAGTTAGACATTACCATTTGTGAAATGATTGCGGTCACCTATGCTCATGGGAGGTCCCCGTAGAGGCCAGTCACACTGAATCACGAGATTCCGAACAGCCAGCCATGAATCCATTGGATATTAGCTGATAATGCATCAAAGAGGATGAAGTGTCAAATGGCTGGTTTGTTCCTGTGGATACTGCATTCATCATTGTTATTGTGAGGCTGGCTCCGATGCCGGAGCAGGCTGTCTCACCAGTGAAGAGAGAGACGTGGTCTGTATCAAAAGTGACACATTCGAATGGAAGGGCTTATCAATTATATTTGTGGAAACGTTGTTATCTCAACCAGATGCGAGTCAAATGATCTAGAATGACTTGAAAACGATTTGGCCGCTCAGATATGTATTTCCTGAATTGATTTGACCATTTTCCGGTCCACTGTCTCCGTGGGTGGAGAAATAGCACTCACGCACTGTAATCAGCAAGGAAAGAAAACAAAGTCATCTCATCTTCTGATCTGCTATTGAATTTATCTGCGGCTTTCATTCAGGCCTCTACGGTGCTGTTAAAACAAAACAAACAAAACAATGTTGTCTTTCAGTTACGGTTGTGCTGGGCGCTAGTTTCCTGCACGCACACATGACACGGCCAAACCTCCCAACAGCATTTGTGTTTGATACATGGATACCTGACACATCTGCACCACCTCCAGATATAGAAATATAAAGAAGTGTAAATGTATTCATTATGATACAAAACAGATGTTCAGACACTATTGAAAACAGAAGTGGGGGTGTTTTTAATTTCAATATATAATAAACACTTAAAATAGCAAACATATGATTTTTTCTGTGTAATATATCCCATTCAGGCTTTAAAGGGTTAATGCGTACGCCTGAGTACTACAGAGGAGCGAGCTGCCATTAATTTGGCTTTTATAGAGCAGCTGATCAGGTAATCAGGTGGATTTGATTAACTGACCACCACAGGTTTGACTACAGCACCTGGATGCAGTTTCTCCTCTCTTAATTTCCACGAGAGCAAAGCTTCATTTATGCTCCCTCATAAAAACGGTGCCTGTGGCCACAAACTTGCTTTTTATATTTGTTTTTAACTACAAATACACTATATTACACTACACCACCTGTAGATGTGGAGTCTTTTCTGCAGTGCTGAGCTTTTTTTTTGTTTACTTCCTTTATGTTGCCATGGCAACACAGCAATGAAGCTGGTAGCATCCCGCCCATTCTCAGCTATTGTCACCGGTACAGTATGTACGGAACCAATAACAACCGGGTGGAGAGCTGAGCCTTCTGCAATGAATCATGCACAAGCATCCAAAAGACACTATTCAAGACGACCGCCCTTGACGCCTCGGTCCAGCAACAAGTGTTCTGACTGCACAACAGACTATTGCGGATGTCTTTAGTCTGGCTGTCACTCTGCCTACGTCAAATGGTTTGTTCCTCTGGTTGCCTGTCCAGTAGCACCCAGGCAGTTTCTTCTGTATCTGTTAAAGGAGCATGAGGCTCCTTTTAAGAAATGAGACTCATTATGTCGCAGCACCCTTCGCCAGCACCCTTCTCCACGACGGCCGTCGGGGGTACTGCAGCCAACAGCGAAGCCGGCACGGGAGAACGGGGAGAACGCGCATGCAGCGTCATGTGACGTCACATCCACCGGACAGCCCGGGAAATTCGGCCCCACAATTGCAGCACATTTTGCAGCACAGCCTGTTCAAGGCAACATAGAGATACGCTAGAGGGCTCATTCTTTTTGATTCGGAACGCTTCATCTGACATTATTACTAGAAAACTTAAAACGTATACAAATTTATTTCATAAATCCTGCCCCAATCCTGCCTCATGCTCCTTTAACTCTGTCCCCTGGATAATAAAAGTCAATTCCAGAGGAACCAGACTAATTATTTAGTGTCATGATGAAAATAATTAGGATGGCTCCTCGGACCAGATAAATGTTAACAGTTACTTTTTCCAGACAATGTTTTCATCCCACTTGAGTTCAAGAAGTCGTCGGAGCAGGAAATGTGTAGATAGAAATGCACTGCTATCAACCAGACCGATCACATTTGCTGCGGCCCACGTCAACTCAGCTTACAGATACGTTCAGGGCTGTGGCAGAGGTGCAAGGTCCCCAGCTACAGCAGCTCATCTGGGCCTAAATAATCATACAGTCGAGTATGTCACATGTTGATGCTCACCTGAGGTTGGGTTTACTAACGTTTAACTAAATCTGACCTCCTGATTCAAATGAACGGTCCTCATCAGCATGTCATCAGGGTCTGCACAAGTCTGGTGGCGACACAGTCGTGTGTATCAGAGTGTGCTGAAGCAGGGAAACACCACAGACATGCAGGACAGCAGCCCCTGAGGACCCTGCTTTAGTGGCTACGTTGCAAAACATAAGGGGCTGCATTTGAATAAATGATCTATGGACTAAAGCACTTTTGAAAAAAGTAGCGTTGCTAGCAGGTGAGACACCGATGACATCAGACGGAAAAATAATGAATAATAATGATCCTTTTGATCACTATTATTATATTTATAGTTATTGTTGCATAAGACGCAATCTAATATCTGACGTGTAGTCCCCTGAGGTTGTGTTTCCTGGTTTTAAGACCCAGATTTGACCAGGTGCTGATTCATTAAGTTCAGATATGTAAACCTTAGAACCGAAAGCGCTTGTTCTTTTTTTTTCTTTTCTTCACTGTTCTTCAGCTTCACATGTCCATGTACATCGCTTTTAACAATGGATGCCGGAGTGCCAGAAAGCCAGACATGAGGTCTCGCTTTGACTGAAAAGGGATTTGCAGCTAATGAGCTCATCCATCAGTAAACGTGTGTGGGGACGAGGGGATGAGAAAGAGGAGGAACGCGGCGAAAAAGAAGCCCCGGTGCGTGGCTGGGGTTGAACAGAGGGAGGACTGCTCGTGGAGTGGCCTCACAGTGAAATGTGACAGACGTGGCATTTTCACACCCTGAAACATCTGCTCCTGACCTTTTTGAGATGCTGCGGCTTTAAAGAGTTAAGCCCAGATTCTTTCTCGTCAGGGTCATCTGGAGTCTGGCCATGTTCAGAAAGAGCTGTGACATTTAGGAGCGTTTGTAACTGGATTAAATACAAACGACAACATTTTATTTAACCACATCTGCTTTTCACTGGCCTTCAAGATGAACGCTGGTTTCAGAAACGTGGCTTCATTTCTCAGGCGACGAGATTCCATCTGTCTGATGGGGCCTCGATGCAACTGGCTACAGGAATAATTCTGAGCCATAAATTCTGAATTTAGATAGATTAGATTAGATTACATTAGATGGATAGAGATAGATTAGATAGATTAGATACTTTATTCATCCCGAGGGAAATTCAAAGTATTCAGCAGCTACATAGATGCCCAAAAAAGCAGGTTAGTATCAACGACAAACAGAAAAACTTGGTCAGTAACATAATAACATAATAGTGCAGCGCCTCAAAGAAATTGTGAAGTGTAGATTAAAAATAATAAATAAATAAATAAATAAATAAATAAATAAATAAATAAATAAATAAATAAATAAATAAATAAATAAGTAAATAAATAAATATGATGTTGTGCAATGTGGAAACAGTTCTGATGGGGATCTGAGTGTGGGTTGATCATGACCGTCCCTGGCCCCCCAGTGAGGAGCTGTACAGTCTTATGGCCAGGGGGGACAAAAGAGTTCCTGTGTCTGTTTGTGGAGCAACATGCTCCTCTGTCTGATCAGCGTCTGGTGTGGAGGATGTCTTGTGTTGTCCAGGATGGACAGAGTCTTCTCCAGGGTCCAGCTCTGTGCCCACCACAGATCCAGTCCTCCTCACCAGTCTGTCCAAACACCCAGCATCCCTCTTTTAATTTGTAGTTTGCAAAAGATATGTTCCAATAAAAGTAATAGTTGATCACCAGTCTTAGTTCGTGAGCACGATATAACAACTTTTAATCATGGTAATTGTGTGCAGTTTCAGTACGTGGACACAATCCTCACATTGGAGGTGCCAAGCTAAACCGACCGACTGTTTATTGAGGACCTTTACTGAACAGTTGGTCATGAATTTTGTTGATATGGACAATTTTAATTTCATGATTACCACAAGCTACTACAATACGTTTGGTTTAAGATGGTATAAATTAATCTTAGATCACCCTCTATGCTGGTATTGACCGTTTAACATATTTTAGTGACACGTAGACTACGTTTACATGCAGTCAATAACCCTTTTCTAACCAGTACCAGCACCAAAGCGCAAAAGAAGGCAACTTCTACTGGGCTGTTTATTATCCGCCGTGCTGCTGTTATTAGGGCCCGAGCACTTACAGTGCGAAGGCCCTATTGTATCTGTAGGAATTCTCTCTTTCTTTCTTTCTTTCTTTCTTTCTTTCTTTCTTTCTTTCTTTCTTTCTTTCTTTCTTTCTTTCTTTCTTTCTTTCTTTCTTTCTTTCTTTCTTTCTTTCTTTCTTTCTTTCTTTCTTTCTTTCTTTTGAGCCAACCCAGGCCTGGCAAAAATTTTTTATTTCATTGTTTGCATTAATGGGCGTGGCAAAATGGCTCAACAGCGCCCCCTTGAAAACTTTGTGCCTCAAGCCCCACACTACGATTTGACGTACATGCACGAAAATCGGTACACACCTGGATCATGTCGCAACTTAAAGAAAAGTCTCTTGGCGCCATGGCTGAAACCGAAAAGGAAGTCGGCCATTTTGAATTAATCGTGTAATTTTGGCGCAATTTATGCCATTCCTTCGACAGTTAATGCGGCCCTAACGTGCACCCAGATGTGTTATACATCAAAACGTGCGTCTCCATCCTGCAACGACGCGCATTACTTTTCTCAGTCAAAAGCGTTACCGTGGCGACGATAGATGCCAAAAAGCGTGCCCGCCCTTCATCTGCATTTACTTTTGAATGGTTTGACATAAAGACTCGTGGGTGGTGTCATCGGACTCAGTTTTGAGTCTTTGAACATAATTGCTGCAAATTAGCAACCCTTCATCTGATTGGTCAATATCTGATAGTTTCTACTTTCTGCCATAACTTTTAAACTGTTTGATATACTGCAGAGAGTCGTGGGTGGTGTCATCCGCTAAATGTCCAGGCCTGAAGAATCTACATGCAAGTCATACAAGCGCTTCCACTGCAGCATGCCTGAATTGAACAAGGGTGCGAGGGCCCGTTTATCGCTGCTTGCAGCTTTAATTGTTGTTGTTTTGGATTTGGATACAAGAAGAAGAAGCGGAAATGACGGGAATTGCGTCATCTCCGTGTGTCGCTGGTTTGATCGAGATATCCCAAATGATTACAATTACCATGTATACGGGGATAACCCTGTTTGCTCACGCATGTAAACAGATGTTTCAGTAACCAGAATATTGACCGTAACCCGAATTTTGACTGCATGTAAACGTAGCCATTGTCTTTTCACATTTGCAGGATTCTCCCTGAACTCCCGTTGAAGATAACGCCTCTTGGACTCCTTTATCATCATCGACTCGTAGACGGGTGCAGATACCTGGCCGCTGCATTCACAGCGACCCCTCAGATTCCACAGAGGGAAGGAGGCACGGTGAGGCACGGTGAGGCTGTTAATCATTAATACATTACTCGCTGCCTTTTAATTTACCCTGAAAATAAATACAACAGAGACTGAGACCTGAGACTTATTTTTTTACACAATTTGCAGTTAATGCTGTTGTTTCACCAAGGGTTCAACAACACCTTAACCATGCGGGCTGGGCTCATTACATATATAAGCCACGTGGACCACTTCCTGCTGAAGCTTTCTACCAGTCTGGAGCATCTTAGCTGTTCCTAGGAATAGTTCCTAGGACTGTGCTCTTCTGGTCAGAGATATTGTCTCTTTATTCTGCTGGCCTAAGGCTTAAATTGATCTCCTTTAGGTGCTATAGCCTTTTTTTTTTTAAAGATTTTTTGTGGCTCTAGTTGCCCTATATTCAAGTTGCAGAAAGGAAGGGGGTAGAGAGAGAGGATGGGGATGACATGCAGCAAAGGTGGGCAGGCCGGGATTCGAACCAGTGACCGCTGCAGGAGGACTGTAGCCTCAGTATATGAGCCGCTTGCTTAACCCACTGCACCACCGAGTGGCCCAAGGTGTGATAGCCTTTTGTGCCCCAGTTACCTCTGCTGCCTTAATGTTCCACCTACTCTCTACCTTCTCCTTCATCCCTTGTTATTTTTTCTTGTGTTCCCTCTCCTTGATGCTGCTATTTGTTAGGACTGATCACCGCTGCCTTCTTCTGGACTGTCTCGACCACTGCGCTGCCCAGCTTGCTGCTCCTGTTGAGCATTTATAGCCCATTTACAGAACTGACAGGGGCTACAGTATGTGAATTAGACATGCCCCAAAGCTCACGCTCTTGGCCAGGCTTGGGTAATAGCACATGTTCTACAGGCCAAATGCTGCCCACATGTCATATTCCTACTTTGACATGAGGATAATGGTAACAACAGGGCATTTTCTTTGCACCTTTGCGTCATGTCTGGTGGATGCAGAGGCCTGAACATGTTATTTGGATTAAATAAACTGCATTAGTCTGGTTTAAAGGAGTTTGAGGCCGGATTGTGGCAAGATTTATGAAAAAAATCTGTATACATTTTAAGTTTTCTAGTAATAATGTCAGATGAAGCGTTCCAAACCCAAAATAATGTTTCCTCTAGTGTATCTCTCCTTTGCCTTCAACAGGCTGTGTGCTGCAAAATGTGCTGCAATTCGGTCCCGAATTTCCCGCGCTGGGCTGCGGATGTGACGTCACATGACGCTGCATGCACGTTCTCCCCGTTCTCCCGTGCCGGCTTCACTGTTGGCTGCAGTACCCCCAACGGCCGTCGTGAAGGGTGGCGCTAGAGAGTCTCATTTCTTAAAAGGAGCCTCAAGCTCCTTTAAGTCTTATTTATCCTAAATATTTGCTCACATGAACAAGGAGTCTTCTTGACACCCTGGTCATGATGTTCCGCAGATTTCTGTACTCGAGCCAGTAGTTGTTGCTCCACATGTGTTTCCATAAGGTTATTTTTATATTTGTAAAAACTTTTATTGATATCCAGAAAACCCTCAGCAGTACCTACTGTACATTGGTGTAACCAACAAGGCCTGAATGGACTCATTGGTCCAATCTATCATATTTTTCTTCTAATCTCCATGTTCATCAAATTTACTTGCAGGCAGCAAAATGTTTCTGTTTGAACTGGTTCACATGATTCATGTTCTTGTGAGCGGGCTGAACGTCATTTATAAATCCGGATCAGCAGAGACCCCCTCTGCCAGGCAGTCCCTCTAAGCTGAGTAATGAGTATCTGTCCGACTACAGGGGCGTCTATGGCTCTGTAAAGGTTTCTGGAGGCCATTTTTGCAGGGCCGTTACTGGTAATGGAGACACTTGTCAATGATCCGACTCCGAAAACACTATATATCTATATCTATATTAATTACTATAGATGTGTACTGTATATGTGGATAGATGGTGTTTTCGGAGCTGCAGCAATGACACGTCTCTAGATGGAGCCATTTATTTTCAGGCTATTCTCTTATGTAACCAGTTCCCAGTAGACCCTAGACTGCTGGGGGACCTCCCATGATGCACTTGGAACTTTCCCCATTCTGCTTTCTTTACCCTGTAAAACGTGTAGATACTATTTCTGCAATTACCTAGATGTCTCTCCTTTTGTCTGATAGTAATATAAACATTCTGTCTTTGTTGGGGCCTCCTTCATGTGTGATAAGAAAAGAAAAAAAAGGAAAACCTGCAAAAGATCGGTCTGTGTGTGTTTGCTGAATTTTAAGCACTTCTGTGTCCAGCGGGCCGGGGAGTCCTGGCACTGACAAAGCTGTGGCATTTGGTGTGTGTTTGTGTGGTAGCCCCTAACCCCAGGGTGCAGAGACAACGCCCTCCGGGGCCAGCCAAGGGTACTTCCAACCGGCTGACATTTCTGACAGCCTGTGATAGAGCTCACAGTGCTGAATTATTCATGTAGGTGCGATGAAGAAAGGTTGGCATTTTCACAGGAGGAACTAGCCCTCGGATGAAATCCAGCCATCTATGGCTGCTGGTAAATACAGCAGTGATGATATGAGATTGTGAGGGCTTTCGGGACAAATGGCAGCTCATTCTCACAAGCTAAGGCTTAATTTGCCTCTCATTGCTTCCATCACCAGAGGAAACCGTTTTTTCAGTGGCTGAACACTTCAGTATCACTTCAGCACATTGCTGTCATCTTCTCTCCAATCTTATGTAATAATTCAAACATGTATCAGCTCACTATCTAAGGCTAAAATAAAGAACTTGTGGTAATTTGGTTACTCTGACAACATACATCCCATTTCTGGTGTAACCTGGGTTGGAGGAAGCTGGTTCCTGTAAACATGCCATCCACCACTGGCTCAAGATGAAAATGGCTTCAAAACAACTCTTCAGAAACGTTTAAGTGACATCACAGAGGGTTTGTCCAGTTCTGTTTATGCAACCTACAGTCCCAGGATGCCAGAGCCGCTATCGGTGGAGAAAACTAGGTGAAGATGGAGCAAAGGGCCAAAGCTCGCTTGATCTTGATTTTCAGTATGAATACAGACCCTGAAAGCGGGGCCTCACATTCACGCACCTGTTGCCTGGAATGCACTGCAAAAAACTCTAAAGCTAAAGGAGCTCATCAATCTTGGAGCTCTGAAAACTTGTGTTAGAGAAATTGGAGCAGCTTCATATCGTATTTGTTTCTGTTTTTAATGTGAATCCAGAGCCTTAGCCCTGTTGCTTCCTCCTTGAAATGTATTTTATCTGTGTGTTGTGATTTCTATGCCTTGTAATTGTTGTTTTTGTTGTGTGACTTGTGTGTCTGCAATTGTAATTTCTTTTATGCTGCTGTCTTGGCCAGGCTTCCCTTGAAAAAGAGGTCATTGTGTCATGCTCAGTGCCAGGCTGTGTTTAATTGTTTGTTTATTATGTTATTGTGTTAAACATTTTATTTACATGCATGTTTTTGTTGCTTTGTTTAGTTATTGTTTGAAACGTAACTTTTTCTGTGTTTTTGAGTTGATAGCTGAACACTATCAAGGCAGGAACTGAATCCTGACTGACAGCTGCAGTGGCTAATGAACCACTGCAGGCTGGCCCCCCTAGACCAATGGTGGACCAGGGGAGGGTTCCATTCCCCCTAGATATTCAAGGGAGATCCATTCGAGCTGCAGAGTGGATGGACGGAGAATGGGCAGATAATGGACTGAGGAGGATGGACTGATGGACAGAAGCCCACGGGGGCCCAGGTGGTTGGGGAGCCCCCGGCGGACTCGGACCGGGGATCCCTGTTGGCGTGGGCCTGACTGCTGATGCTTCCAGAGGGGGCGCTAGAGGACAGTGAGCCCGGAACGGAATGACTGTGACTGTTCATTTTTGAACCTTTTAAGGATTGGCCATTTTAAGAAACAGTTCTCCCATTTTTAGTGACATTTTCCCCACCCCTGATTTTATAACAGTCTTTGCGCAATAAATGTTTGTTGCTGCACCCCTGTTTTGTTTGTGGGTTACTAAGCGCTGCTCACCCTCGAAGAACAAACTTAAAAGTATTTCATTGGGGACTTGGTTCTTGTACCAAACCTCTAAGAACCACCCCTTTGACAATTGTGTCTCAACGGGACCGACCTGGTTAAATAAAGGCAAAATAAAAAAGATATTGTAAAGCTGTGCGAAAAGCTGTTTCTTCGACTCCGACACCAATAACCAACACGAGATGATGACATCTTATTTAAATTAAGTTTTCTAATTTCTAATTTCAGGTTGAAAAGAATTAAGACTAACGCCAATTGTTCCTCTTTTCTTGATTATATCACTGGTTTACGAACCCATCTACCCTCAGTGGCTCCAGATAAGGAGGATGGAGGTGATTCTGGAGACTGCAGTAGCTTGTCGTCTCGCTCCATTTGTCATCAACGAGCTTGAGATGAGACATCCCATCTTTTCAAAACATCTGCGAGTCCTGTTTTTTTTTGTCACGTTGTCACTGACAAATAATGTTTCTGGAACAATATTCTTTGGGAAACTATAGAAATGAGATTAGATTAAGAAATGCATTTGAACCTGTGAATGCCACAAGCATCACGTGTCAACAAATTTCACCCTGCTGATACCCTTTAACACAAATTTGACATGAAATATTCAGAAAGTGGAGTTCAGGTGTAAGAGAGAATCCTGGTTGGACTAATTCTTCACCTGCCACGAACCCTGTCTCTTTTGTTGCCTGGCAACAGGTTGGAGCCCAAGGTTTTGAGTGACACCATTCTCCTCCCCACCACCCTGCAGGTAAGCGCTAACATCTACATTGTTGTTCATCCATCAAGTCGTCCATCTGCACGTCGTCATCCTGAGAAAACTTGTCAGGCCAGACTTTGATTTGTGGTTATGATCCTAACTCAACGATTGGAGTGAGGAGAGGGGCTTGTTATTGACTCAGAAGAGAAAGTGAGGTGATGAGAAAAGCCCCCCCCCCAAAAAAAACAACAAAACAAACAAACAACCAAACCAAAAAAAAACCCTTTCCCTCCCAAGTTTTGGCTTTCGTTGTGTTCTTCTTGTCGCAAACCTTTGTCTCTCTTTCGCTTCATCCTCCCTCATTCGGCTCCCTCATCATCTAGCTGTTTTTATACTGGACTCATACATGTCTGGTTCTGTTCTTACGCGTGTGCTTGTCATGTATCAGACCCAAGCAGAAACACGCCCTTTCGCCCGGCAGTGGGGAGATATTCACCGATCTGAGGAGCAGGAGCTGAGTTAAAGGAGACCTACGTTTTTTCTTGCTTTAACATATATAAAGTGGTCTCCCCTCAGCCTGCCAACTCAGAGAAGGAGGAAATAACCAAATTCTGCCGTGTCTACAGCCGCCCGGATGAGCCATCCAGTGTGATGTGGCTTCTACGAGCCGTTCAGATTCTGCTCCCGTCGTTACGTAACGACAGGAGCGATTTACATAGGTTGGCCTCCGATGCGTGAAACCACGCCCACAACTCACTCTGGCCGGAACAACAACAACTCCGCCTGCCGGAGCTTCCGCCATTTTTTCGTTGCGGTGTATCGCGTCATTCAGACAGCCAATCAGCACAGTGCCTCATTATCATAGCCCCGCCCACTCAGAATCCCGCATAGATAATGAGGTTAGAGAATGGGATGATAAAGACATGGTTTAAAGGGTGAATTTCTAATTTATTTAGAAAAAAAATCAAAAGCTTGTTTTTAAGACATTGAAGGCCTGTTTAAAAAAGGTATTAGATGCCATAATAGGTCTCCTTTAAAGTAAAACAGATCACACCGCCACCTCCCACATGCTCAGCAGTCTGCAGCCACTGCAGGAAAACAACAACAACAAGTTTTTCCCCACATCTCAAGCTACGCGTCGTTAGCCATGCTGATAGAGTCACACTGTAGTTGAGACCGTTGTGTTGTAGACGTCCTAGTCCCGTCTGAAGATCAGCCAGTCACATCAGGGATATGGTGATGTGCAGACAGAGCAGAGATGCCACCGGGCTGAACCGGAGCACTTGTCTTAACAAGTAAATAAGTAATTTCATGTTCTGACATTTTCTTTTTTTGTAAAACTTGCAGATTTGACACAATTATTTATCAGCAGAAGAAGACGCAATGTTCTACAAGCTGACTTCTTTCAGTCCAAACATGAATAGGCTTCAGGTTTCCCTCGAAATCCCTTGTGCACGTGCGTGTGCATGTGCGTGTTGTGGGAACTGAGCAGTGGGATGATTAGCACAGCTGTAAACCTCCTGCAGGAGTGGACGTTAGGTCACTTACATAGCTGTCCAACATTTACTCTTGTTTGCTCTCCTGCTCCGTTACTCTCTTGCCCTCCCCCGTTTCATTATTCGAGCCTCTTAGTTCAGACTGCAGGAAAAACTGACCTTAACACCTCGTCCATCACAGTTATGGGATTAAGGTCACAATTCTTTGCTGGCTTGATTTATGTTTTTTGGATGAAATTGCAGTCCTGTCATGTCCACCAATCCTGGTTCCGACCCGCCATCACACTCATCTCTGGACTGATGGTGAAGCCATTGCTCTTCTTCTCATTATCATTTGTGTATGAATTTGATGGTCTTCCATGCAGGGAAACTTTAAAGAGAAATCACCCAGGCTCCCTGCTCCTACTTCCCTGTTTACTTGCGTACACCTGACGTGTTGGGTTTGATGCCACTTCCTGTTACTGCGCATGCGGGTCACTTCAGATCAGGAGGCTGTTAACAATGAAGTCTGACATAAGACGCATCTAAAATACTAATGTGAACAGCTGCCAAAAATAAATTCAGATCATGGCAAAAATATCAAAAGTGAGCATTAAGACCTGCAGTATGAAGTATGAGTATAAAGTTACTCTGGTTGGTAAGGAAAACAGCTCTTCCTTAAAATATTCCTTCAATTGATATTGAAACGGATATTTTAACATGAAAAAAACATTATCACGGCTTTAAGTGATGTTTATCATAATTGCTAAAACAAAGGTCGTTCCAAGAATACCGCCTGAAGTTCATCAACCATGAATTTTACTTGGAGAAGATACAGACGTCAGTGATGGTTGTTGAAGTTAAAGCCTCTTTGGTTGCATGTACATCGAAGCTTTCATAATTGCCATCTGTCTTCTGATGTCCGGGGATATACACCAGTGTCCCGGCCCGTTTTCCACATGTGAAACGAGTGAAGAGATTGGTGACCTAAAACGCGGATATGTATCCGAAAACATCAACAGGAGCACCACTGTGATTCGGAGATGTGAATGTGAATTGGGAAGACAAGTCTTCAAGAAAGCAACTTAAACAAGTAACTGACAGCTTTAATTTAACACAAATAATTGATGGACCAACCAGAATTACAAATTCCTCTAGCACACAGATTGATTTAATTTTAAGCAACATGCCGGACAGAATAATCAAATCTTATAACCTTATACTGTAACTGGGCTGTCTGATCATAATATGATCCTAATGGCTAGAAAAGTGAATGGAAAGAAATGTTCTATCTCTGTTCGGAGTAAGACTCCATGATGAAGATACCAAAGAATAAAAAGGAAGATTTTAAAAATGTGCAGTGTGCTGTGCAGAGTATTAAGTGGGATAACCTGATGAAATCAGATAATTTGGACTACACTAGCCAGTACTTTACTGATACATTATATAAACCCATTAAAGATTTTTCCAAGAAGTTTAGAAATAAAAATAAAAGGGCCTCTCTTCCATGGATAAATGCAACTATTTTTCAAATGATGAAAGATCAGACCCTAAAAATATCATTGAAGTCCAAACTGACAACTGATAGGCACAAATTTACATAATTAAGAAACAAAGTGACAAGAGAACTTAGGAAAGCCAAGGCAAACTACTTTCTTGAAATTATTGAAAATAATAAGGGAAACTCCAAAAGTATATGCCAGCAAATAAAGAAATTAACTGGACAAAATAATGCTAGAAAACAGATTGAACTGAGGATTAATGATACTCTAACAAATAAGGCGACAGGTGTAGCCTTAAATAATTATTTTGTGGAATCTGTAGCTATCATTGCCAACAGTTTTCCCTTACACCAGCAGTATAGTGTCAGGCACCAAATCCTGCTGTGCCCATCTTCAATCTAGAAAGGGTGTCTGAAACTCAAGTAGCAAAGGTAATTCATTCGCAAATGGTCAAAGGACATGTATGAGATGGACTCTGCTGTGATCAAGGATCTGGCCTGTTTATTGTTTAAACCTATAACTCACATTGTGAATATTTCATTTACTCGGGGGGGTTTCCCTGAATACTGGAAGCCTGCAGCTGTTGTCCCCATTTTTAAGAGTGCTGACCCTCACTTAGTATCAAATTATAGACCAATAAGCATACTTCCTGTCATGTCCAAGGTTATTGAAAAATTTGTGGCAAACCAACTAATTTCTAATCTCAACTCTAGTCAGCTCCTACATCCCATGCAACATGGCTTTAGGGACCACCACTCAACAGAAACGGCAACCGTCTATTTTATTGAAGGGATTAAGTCTCTAATGGACAGAGGGGGTGTCGTTGGCGCAATTTTTTTAGATCTTCCAAAAGCCCTTGACACTGTTAATCATAATATCCTCCAGTATAAATTTGGCCAATTTAATTTTTCTCAGTGTACTTCCAACTGGTTCAAATCTCACTAACCGATCTCAGTGGGTTCAAATACAAAATATAAAATCTACTTTCAAAGATCTTGTCACAGGTGTTCCCCAAGGTTCAATCCTGGGTCCAATCCTTTTCAGTCTGTACATAAACGATCTACCATCAGTGTGCCAAGGATGTGAGGTCATTATGTATGCTGATGATACCGGGATTTTTGTAAAGGGTAAAGACCATTCTGAGGCTGCTGCTCAGTTTACAAAGGTCATGGTAAACATTACAAACTGGTTGAATAACTGTTATTTACAACTGAACTCCTCTAAAACTGTTGCTATGTTTTTTGCTAAAACAAACAAATCATACACAGAACAGAACCACATAACCTTTTATTTCTGGACAGAGAATCCAAACTGTAAATGAATACAAATATCTCAGCATTATGTTAGACAGTAATCTCACTTTTAAACATCATGTTAAAGTGAGCAACATTCTCAAATTCACACTTGCAAATTTCAGGCACCTCTGAAATCATATGACTACAGAAGCTGCAATAATGTTCATGTTTTCTCTCATAATATCTCATATTAATTATTGTTTACCCACCTGGGCCACTGCAAACTCCACCACTCTAAATCCGGTCATATCCCTATACAAACAAGCTCTCAAAATCCTGGATAAAAAATCAAGATCCTTCCATCATTGCACAATCCTCAATAAATATAGGCTTCTGAGCTGGAACAATCTTGTAATTTTCAAAAACTGCTGCCTCATATACAAAATCCGTCACAGCTTAGCTCCGCCGCCACTCTGTAGCCTTATAACATTTAGATCACCCGCAACAAGTGTCACCAGAGGGGCTGCTAGATGTGATTGTGAGATCCCATTCAAGAAAACTGTATTTGGTCAATCAGTTTTTACCTACAGGGCAGCTAATGAGGGGAATACAATCCCTCAAAACATAAGAGAGTCCATCTAATATACCGTATTTTCTGGACTATAAGCCGCACCAGTATATAAGCCGCATCCGCTCTATTTTTAAAAAAACAATAAAAAAAGATATACAAGCCGCACCCGTATATAAGCCGCATCCGCTCTATTAAAAAAAAAAGATATGCAAGCCGCAAATATTTATGTTGTTAGATTAGACATTTACTACATGTACAGAACCATTTTGAGCTGTAAATGATGTACATGTTTGTACCTAAATACATCCTTTCCTAACAGTGTCTTTTAACACGGCAGCAACTTTGCTGATTAAAACTGGACAGAACCAAGAGAAAATAACCAGCATTTATTTATCTATTTATCTTTTTGAAATCTGCTTCTACCTACTTCTATCTGCTAAAGAAGAAGTAGCGTATTCTTATTTGCATTTATTTTGTCTTAGTTTTTATTCTAATTCCGGTTAGAGCGCCCGAGCGGTGGAAGAAAAATCCACAGAATAGCTGCACCTTTGTATAAGCCGCATGATTCAAAACCTATGAAAAAAGTAGCGGCTTATAGTCCAGAAAATACGGTAGCTAATTTAAGAAAAATCTAAAGAAATGGCTAATCGACAGCCAAATTTGTCGACACTAGTCCCTGATTTACCTGTAGTGCATGGTCTATATGCTTGTTGTTGGTGAGAAATGTATTGTTTGTGGATATGAATACTGGCCTTGTTTGGTTGGGGGATGTATATACATCCCTGTGTTGCTGAGGGGTAATGAGAGCAAGTCACTGGTAGTGGATCGGATAGAGTGTGTGTGTGTGTGTGTGTGTGTGTGTGTGTGTGTGTGTGTGTGTGTGTGTGTGTGTGTGTGTGTGTGTGTGTGTGTGTGTGTGTGTGTGTGTGTGTGTGTATAGAATAGAATAGAATAGAATAGAAGACTTTATTGATCTCCCAGTGGAGAAATTCAGTCGTGCAGCAGCCAAACACACACACGCTCAACGGTTCATACAAGAAATTTAAAATAGAATAACCAATAAATAGCTAAATAATAAAAAAGAGCAATATAAAAAGTAGAAAAAGAGTATGTACAAGAGAAAAAAAATAGTAAACACAAAAAAAACCGGATAATATTTACATGTGCAAAAGTACCTTTCGGCTACAATTGGGTGCATTTACATTTTTAAAATGTTCATTAATGTACATTGTCCCTAAATGCAAAAATCAAATAAAAAAAAATCCGGCTCATGCGAGGCAGAGCCAACAGAAACGTTCATCTTTTGGTTCATATGACATGTGGATGCAAAAAATCCCCCTCAAATGGTTGTATACAAAAGCTTTTTGCGGTTACAGTACATACTGGAACCATACTGTAGATATAATTTTTGAAAAACTGGCATTAGGCATATTTTGTATTCTTAATTTCCAATTTGTGCACTTTCAAGTAAGATAGACTAGCAGCAATGATCATATTCAGATACTGTATCGATGCCTTTGCTCCAGACTTGCAGGAGGAAAAATCTGCTAGAGCACAATTGATGGAGAAGAAACTTCCTTTTATTTTGTCCCAGTTGCTAAATTCACACTTTTCCCTGCACAGTTAATTTTATCAGCACGATGGAACATCTTCGGATAATCTTTACACTGCAAAAACAGCCCCTCTAGAAATAAGCCTAATGTTGCTAAATCCAGTCAAACAGTCTTATATCAGGCAAAAAATATCTCTGCCAGTGGAATAAAGAGTAATTTCTTGGCAAAATTTCGTTAAAACCAGCAAAAGTTTGAACAAAACCTTTTTTTTGCGGTGTGATAAAGGCTGCAACCCGTTTCTCATACAGCATCGTCCTGAGGATAGGATCTGGGGGTCAGACGTCACGAAGAGTGCCAGAGGCATCGGTTTCATCTGTTTTGGGGCTTAAACAGGCTCAGAGATCCCATAATGAAGCACTTCCAAACGTGTCCCTCTTGATAAAACAGAAATAATTCTGCAGAAAAGGGTAAAGGACAGTGGGGTGGCATCGGCCGACCCTTGCGTCGTGCATCCTGTTAAGCCTCTTCGTGATCCAGCTAAACCTCGGCCTCGCCGTCCTCCGGTGAACGATGCTGACAGGACAGAGTTCACTGGGATGTGAGAAGAATGGTCCTCTGGTAACAGATGCAACGGCTCAAACACAAACCAGCCCGGGCCAGCCTCTTGCTATTTCCCATCGTGCCTTTAAAAGTTATAAATATCTCTAATTAGCCTGCTGATGTCTTCGGGCCGGCGAGAGGTGACGGCCTCCGGCCCACACCCATCACCCCACGTCTCCTGGGCTCGGCTGGAGTGCTGCCTCAGCGCTGAATCAGACAGGAGCGCTATATAAAAGCCCCTCGGAGACTCACCTCCCAGCACACTTAGCTTTACGTGGATTTCTTTAATCATCCACTTGTTTATTCAGACGATTTCAGCTCCTAGCGCTTCCCCCAGGTCCCCAGGACTCCGTGAGAGATACTCTGTCCAGGAATATGAGCGAGCAGGCCGCCGCAGAGATGCCGTGTGGGGACTACGACAGGGCCACCGCCTGGTACCCGCTGAGGAAGTGGTGGCAGCCCGGTCGGCCCGTGAGTCGGGAGCTCGGCCTGCCGCCTTTCCTGGAGGCGGGGGACCCCCGCTGGATGGATGTGGACCGGCTCCAGAGGAGTTTCTGCTCGTGGCTGGGCTACATTCCCACTCCGCTGTTCGTGCCCTACATCTCTGAGTCCATGGCTCAGCCGGGCCAGAAGATCAGCAAGTGGAGGGTCAGCCTGGACGTGGCCCAGTTTTCCACCTCAGAGGTCTCAGTCAGCGTCAGAGATGGATTCCTGGAAGTCGGAGGTACAACTCTGCTCATTTTAAGTTCCCATTAGCCTTGTTAAATACGATTACGCACGATCTTGATGAAATATTAACAGTCTTGTTGTACTTTCATCTCAGAGGAGCAGAGATAACTAAACACACTTCTTACAGTTAGAAGAGTAAAGCCCATTAAACTGAACACTGCTGGATGAAAAGCTGAACGTTAAACGATTAGGAAGCTGTTTAAACACGCTTTGGGGACAGAAAATCACGTCTGTGAGGCAGAATCTAATATTTGAGAGTGTTTTCTCTGTTTCTTGATTCACTCACAACCCACGATCCGCCCGCAGGGAAACACGAGGAGAGGCTGGACGAGCACGGATCTGTCGCCAGATGTTTCACAAAGAAGTACAGGTAGGCAAAGACGACACCAGATTAGGTCTTGGTAAACATCAGTCCACAGCCAACGATGGGAGGCTGAGAGTTTGATTTGGACCGGATCCAGAAAAGATGACAAATACGTGTGTTGTGGTGTTTGTGCTGCATCCAGCTGCACTGTAAACCCGAGCTGTGTCTAACTCAGGCTCCCAGCTGAAGTGGACGTCACCAAAATCGTGTCCACGCTGTCGGCGGACGGAATCCTGACTGTGGAGGCCCCAGTTCCCGAAGCCGCGTTTCCCGCCGCCGTCATCATTCCAGTGAAGGTGATCACCGCTAGGGGCGTCGTTTCCATCGGGACTGTTTTACTTGGCTAACATGCTTATTTGGTTTCTTGCTAAAACTTAGTGGAAAAGATAAATAAACACACAACATGTGACGCGTGAGCAGCCGAGTCGCTGGACGGGTCTAAAGACTGGAAACAGATGTTTAATTGTACTTCAACTTTATTCTCGACATTTCAACTTTTTTCTCAACATTTCGACTATTTTCTCGAAATTGTACGTCAACTTTATTCTGGACATTTCGACTTTTTTCTCAACATTTCGACTTTTTTCTCAACATTTCGACTTTTTTCCCAAAATTGTACTTCAACTTTATTCTCAACATTTCGAAGTGCACAATGAAAAAAAAATCTTCCTCCAAAATATTATTTTTATTTTTCTCCTGCCTGGCCCTAATGCTCTTCCGTACAGAAAGGCAAGGTTTTAATAATAATTAAAAAAAAAATTTCATCCTTTATTTATACAGGTAAAATCTCATTGAGACCCTGTTTCAGGTCGGCAGCAGCAAAACACAAAGTTACAGACTAACTGAACGTACAAGAGACAAACATAAGATAATTAATAGTAATAAAATTAAGGAAAAAAGGAACTAGTTCAATACAGAACACGTGCAGACCCCCACTCACTGTCTCACCAGTCTTCCAGGAGTAATTTGAAGTCCTCTAGCAACATAAATGTGGAGAGCTTCAGCTTCTGTTGGAGCCTGTTCCAGGTTCCAGGCGCAGCATCGGAAAACGCCTTTTTGCCAAGTTCAGTACGGACTGAGGGGCAAATGAGATGTAATCCAGGGACCGGAGGCTGATGATCAGACTGGTTCCGTGTCAAGTATGTGGATAAATAGGATGGGAGTTCATCTGAGAGCACAGAAATTAGATTAGATAAGATTTCTTTATTAGTCCCACTATGGGGACATGTCCATCATTACAGCAGCAGGGGGAAAGAAAAAAATAGGAATATAGAAAAATATAAACAGGATAAAAACAAAAACATTTCAGCAGATACAATAACATAAATAAAATATGGTTACAAAGATAAATAATCAAAAGACCATCTCACCAAACCCACAATAATTTAAAGATGAATAATCTGCAGCTGCTTTAAAAAAAAAAAAGAATCAACACAACATGAGCAGCTTGGAAAGGGAGTAAACCTGAGTTTAATGGAACAACCTCTGGCCAGATCATGTGACAGGCTGACAGGAAGAGCGCGGCCCGACCTAATGGGACCTAATGGGATGCTCTCTGAGGAATCCACTCGGACCCCAGTTTTTTTGTAATTTGAGCAAATGGATGGAACAAACAGAGCTGGCTGTTAGACTACATTCACACTGCAGTTCTCAAGTGACCCAAATCCGATTTTTTGCTCATATGTGACTCAGATCTGATTTGTTTATGACAGTGTGAACAGCACAAGTCACATGGAATCTGACCTTTTCAAATCAGATTCAAGTCGCTTCCATATGTGGTTCTAAATCGGATACAGGTCTGATGTTTTGCAATGCGACCTCAGTGTGAACAGCCAGGTCGGAATTAATGCAACTTTGACGTGACTTGGGAGCGGCCGTTGTCATAATACTGCGCTGGCAGGGGTGGGAGTCACTCGGAAGCGATCGGAAAAGGTCAAGACATAATACATATACATGATATATACAAAATATACCCATGTACGCTCACTTCTGTTGCCTTCATGTTTACCGCCGTATGACGGCGTGCTGCGTGTGACGTCTTTGTTATTGTTCCTCTGTGCATGCGGGTCAGTTCAGGGCCGCGATGCGTTCACACTCGAGTCTGATATAGGACACATTTTAAAAGATAATGTGAACAGCCACACGAAAAAATCGGATATGGGAAAAAAATCGGAATTGAGCATTAAGGCCTGCAGTGTGAACGTAGTCAGTTACCAGGCGTACACCGGCCTAGGGCTTTGAAGTACTTTGACATTCACTCTTTGATCCTGTCATGTATGAGTAGTGCGACTTTAACTTGGCCCATTTTTGTCCCATACCCAAATATGTAGTTCCTGCTTCGTGTCCACATTTAATATTTTGGGCCCCTTTTCACCCCATTCACGGGAAACATGGGACTCCTAATTCTGCCCAACTTACCGATTTAACAAAATGTATGTTTTCATCTAAAGATACGTGTACAAAGTTTTCCAAAACATAAAATTATTGCATGAAACCTAATCAGTTAGGATGTACTCTGAACTGCTTGTTGTATTATGTTCAATCTTCATCTAATCTTTGGTGAAGACGTAAAAGGTAAGAAAACTCTTCTGTATTCAAATTCAGGTGGAGGTTGAGGCTGCTGGAGATCAGGAAGTGAAAGAAAACCAGCAGGAGGAGTCCCAGTCGGAGGTTCGGGAGGATCAGGACCAAGCTGCCGGCACCAGCGCCGAGCTGGAACACGAGGGCATGGAGGCCCGGGACCAGCCGGCTGGAGAGGCTGATCCTTCAGCGCCTGCAGATGAGGAAAGCACAGAGAGTCTGCAGCAATCTCCCGTGCTGCAAGAAACTCTGGAAAGCCACGAAATAATGGAAACATCCGAGCAGCTGGAACAGACAGAACAAGCCGTGGAGGTAGAGATCCCTGTAACGGTGGAGGTGGCCCAGGAGCTCGTCCAGCCTGAGCAGCCGGAGCTGGGTGAGAGTCCGCCGAGCGACGTCCAGAGCCCGGAGCCAGAGGCCGCCGACGTGAAGCAAGTGCACATCCAGTGAACAGAAGCACGTGACCCTGCATTGCTTGGCTTCCCAAACGCATCCGACCCGGTGGCTAAAACACGCGTGACCATGCTGGCTTTGGAGCTCCAATAAAGCACTAGTGTCTCAAAAGTGTTGGCGTTTTGTGTCTACATTGTTTTCTACCCTCACAATGTTATGAAAAATCCTATTGAAAATCAAATCAAATCCACAATTCAGCTTTAAAATGACGTGACTGCACAATTAAACAGGTGCTTTATTATCAAGCTGTTGCAGAAGCTATGTTGGTGTTAAATTACTTTGAATGCTATGAAACGGGTAATGTACCTTTTTTGCAGTTGCCATGGCAACAGCATAACTGGAGTTTACACATATCTAAATACAGCAGTCCATGTAAGTTTACTAAAAAAGAAAAAAAATCACATAAAGTCTTTGCAAAGCCGGAGCATGGCAGCTCGTTGTCATTTCCAGATTGCAGCTCCGTTCTGGAAACTTTTTCACTTTTGTTTCTCGGTGATTATCCCTGTCGATTCCAATCCACAGAGAAGATTACATAATTTTGCTCAACATGCAGTGGAATTGCCCCAATTTTAACACTGACTTTCAGCAGCTCTGCCAGGCCCGCCTCAGCCAGTCCTGCGGCCGGCTCGCAGCAGCGGCAGCAGCAATCTCGTCCAACGTAAGCCCTCCACTAAGCTGCCGTCCAATTGTCTCTGTTTCCCAACAATAACACCACGGGCCCTCCGGATCCCTGGAACCGGGCCCGTCAGTGGCAACGTTCTCGGGGAAAGACACAGATGTTAAGACACACTGAGAAGCTGGCTGGACTTTCTTTTTTTTTTTCTTCCATCAGTCAGTACAAAGACATGAACTGAAAAGAGGCAGGACATATATGTCTTTGGCAAGAAAATGAAAATATAATACTTAAAATACAAAACTATATTGTTGAGTCTGGAACATTGTGATTAATAATTTCATAATGAGTTGGCACGTATAAAAGTATTTATAAACACACAATTCAGCCTCGAGTGAGTTTTTGCATTCACTTCAGGAAGGACCCACATAAGCTTTTATACACAAACATGTGTGTGGGTTATAAACAGTAAGTACAGAAAGTGATATAATCAGTGTTTAATAACCAGCATCGGCAAAAGAAAAAAACCTTTATCAGTGGACATTCAGATAATATGTACATGAAATAAAAGCACACAATTTAACAATCTGCCTCTCCTACCAATCACTCATTCTTTATTGGTACAGCACTTTTCATACAGCTTGTGAAACAGTTAAAAAAAAACCCCATCTCAGCTTTAACCATCATCACAGTCAATCAAACTGTATTTATAAAGCACTTTTCATACATATATGTAGCACAAAGTGCTTTAAAAATTCAACCCCCCCCCCCCAGCCCCCCCGCTCACACAAACCCCACTCACCCTCATACACACAACAGACACAATTAAAATGTAGAATCACACTGATATAAACAAACCACATGTAGACAAGTACCTATAATAATACAAATAGAGCAGGAACAGAGATAACAACTAAAATACTAAACAAGTAAATAGAAAAAACCCTGAGTTAATAATTAAATAAATAGCAGGTACATTTTAAAATTAGGATGTAAGGAAATATACAGAACAGTGAATATTTTATATGAGATATATATATATAAATTAAATAAATAAATGCTTGCATTTGAAATAAAATATAAATAAACACATTTATGAAAGTAGAAAATGTGTATCTTTGCAGGAGGATTTAGAATACAAACAGACAGAATACACAAATACATACTCAAAATCATATGACTTATGTGTCTTTGGGTACCTAGAAAAGTGGTTGAAAACGGTAGTTTATAGCCTTTGAGTAATATGAGGCCCTGTGTGGTTCCCGGACAAGCCTCCACTCAGGTTCTGACCGGCTCAGGGAAAAGGGAAGTAACATATATAACTGATGTTTTCAGGGTAGTAGAAAGTTATTTATTTGCAAAAGTAATGCGTTAATAATGGTAAAGTATCTATAACCGAAACAAGTGCTAGTTAACAAACAATAACAAAACAAGCCCCCTGAGTTCTTGTGTAGCTGGCTCCTTATATCCAGGAGTCCCTCCTCCTGATTGGTGGATTTGCTGATGACTCCACCCACCAGCAATCAGCCAGCTCATGTGGACTGCATTAGCAATCAGGTCCTGCTGCACGGAACCTGCAAACGCACACACACACACACACACACACACACACACACACACACACACACACACACACACACACGCACACACACACACACACACGCGCACACACGCACACACGCACACACACACACGCGCACTCACACTCTCAAGGGGAGAACATGGCAACAGCCGTAACACGTATGTATTATTATCATTCTTAATAATAATGCTTCTGCAGGAATTAGAAGTATAAATCGGGGAGTTTTCCTTGCCACTGTTCGGCTTAAGGTTTTTCTCCCACTAGGGGAGTTTTTACCTGCCATTGTTAATGTAATAATTGCTCAGGGTCATGTCCTGGGTCTCTTGAGGCATCTTGTATTGTAATAGACGCTATATGAATAACATTGAATTGAATCTAATTGCCTCAGAGTCAGAAACTGTTAATGATTCAGGCTCCAACTTGAGACTCTCGTAGAAACTGCTGCATACGACAAAGAGTACCTTAAAAAAACAAACATCAAGAAGCACTGAGCGCTTCTACGAGTGGTTGTGAAAATTGGGTTTTTGCAAAGAGCGATGGATAAGTGGGGGCCATTTTCAAACTTTACAAAATATGTTTGATAAAATTCAATACAAAATAATCACTGCATTAGTGGGACTCAATCTGTCATTATATCATGCATGTTAATATCTTAAACTGGCTGAAACTGAACTAGACTGACCTTCTCATCCTCAGATTAACCAACCCAGGTAAGGCAGCTGAAGTCGAGGTTCACATCAAACACATGCTCTTCAAATACTCTGCAGCTTCTGTCCTGGACTTCAACCCAGACCTGCTGGAAGAAGTCAAAACAGAATGGGGTAATCCCATCCCAACTAACCCCTGGTAACCTGCCTCGTCCCAACATGGCAGCTCCTAACAGGCATCACGGTGGCTGAGATGGTCCACATATGAGCGCCGCCCACAAGGAAACTGGAAGGACCAGAGGGGGCAAGCACCAACCACTGATCCACAGGACAGTTGTCAAACACTACAAAATAATCTAAACCAACCTGCCTGGACCAACGAAAGCAGAGACAACTCTAGATTCCAACTCTAAGCCATCAAGTGCAGAATATACCAAGGAGATGCTTTACCGCCACCAATGTTCTGGATCGGCCTAAACCAGGGGTCGGCAACCCAAAATGTTGAAAGAGCCATATTGGACCAAAAACACAAAAAACTAATATGTCTGGAGCCGAAAAAAATGAAAAGTCTTGTATAAGACTTTGAATGAAGGCAACACATGCTGCATGTATCTATATTAGTTAGAACTGGGGGGAGATTTTTATTTTCATTATGCACTTCGAGAAAAAAGTCGAAATATCAAGAAAAAAGTCGAAATTCAGAGAAAAAAGTCAAAATTTCAAGAAAAAAGTCGAAATGTCACGATAAATGTTGAAGTACAATCTTGAGAAAAAACTCGAAATGTCAAGAAAAAAGTCGAAATGTTGAGAAAAAGTCAAAATGTCAAGGAAAAAAGTCAAAATTTCATGAAAAAAGTCGAAATGTTGAGAAAAAAGTTGAAATGTCGAGAAAAAAGTCAAAATTTCGAGATTAATGTTGAAGTACAATCTCGAGAAAAAAGTCGAAATGTCGAGAAAAAAGTCAAAATTTTGAGAAAAAAGTCGAAATGTCGAGATTAAAAAGGAAAGGAAAAAGGAAGAAAAAAAAGAGAAGAAAAAGGGAAAAAAAAGAAGCAAAAAAGAAAAAAAAAACTGTAAAGATCTGTATAGACTAAGAAAGTATGAAGGCATGTTGAAGATGCAAGGGAGAAGTCCGTGCACGGGTCATTGAAGGACCTTGATGACGAGCTGGCGGCGATCCATTCGTCTGGATCAAGGACCCAGCTCAATGGATGACGGTCCAAGACATCAGCGTTGCTCTCAAATTCCAAGCAGAAGACATTAAAAGCAGCTCACGACACATTTAAATTTAAAAAAAAAATCTTTATTATGAAAGAAAGTCAGTGCCATCATTATAGTCATATCATTTTACACTTACAAAAACTAAAGTAAACTAGTAATAGACTATAATAGTAAGAGACACTTTGGGAAGATAGACAAGTAGTGAAGTAAGAGTCCTGATTAAGCTGATTCACACAGAATATTACAATATAACTTAAAAGAGAACTCAGTGTAAGACAGCAACTATTCAGAACGGTGATTAGTACCATAGTGAAACTTCATACCTAAAACCATCAGGTTCTCGTGTCCCTTTTGAAAGCGTATGACTTTATTTTAGCATTTTTATTCCAATGAAGCAAAACATACCAATACAACAACCCAACCAAGCCACGCCGTGGATTCTGGGAAAACTGTGATAATGCCTTTTACAAGTTTTATTGACAAAAATGTCAAATAATTCAGAATATTTAGGTGAAATAGTGAAATACAATTTAGTGAACTGGTGCATCTGTTCGTGGGAGGACGAGGCTTTTCTGTATAAAAAAAAAAAAAATATGGACATCAACAGAACTTCCCTCTCGTGACGTGGTGCATTTTACAGATTAATCTCAGGTCTCAAACAACATTCGACATCAAATTCATAACTGATTTTTCCGGTTGATGCGTTCGGCGGGAGATGTTGGTTTAGACGGCGGCGGCCTCTTGCGGTTTAGGAAGCTCCAGCTCCTGCATTTCGCCTCCCTGAGAGCCTTCGCCGCTAACGAGGCAGTACGGCGGCGTCTGTCTGGCCTCGATGATGAGGACACCCTCGGGGGACAAGGAGGCGAAGACCGTCAGGGCATCCACGTCCGTGGGGATCCTGATGAAACGGAGGAGAGGAAACGTGAGAGGGAATAACACAGAACAGTTTAATGTTTGAAAACACGTGGTAGGCAAGAAATAAGGCGAGCAGGGAGGAGGAGCAGCCTGGAGAAACGGTTCAGCTCCTACACTGAGGTCATGCCAAACTTAGCCCCGACTCACAACAACAATCTTCCATCTGGATGACGAAGCGAAAGTCACTATTAGTTTTCAGAAACAAAAACCACCCTGATTCTTTTACTCTTCAACACCAATAATCAGCATGGTTCCTCTGGATTTTACTTTGACCTCCAGGGGTGGGAACAAGAGGCGCGTTTTCCACCAGCGAGTTCCGGGTCGATTTTTTGGGGGCCGGCCGTTTGTGCGTGTCTCCATTATTAGGAACGGCCCGGTAAAAGTGGCCTTCAGGAACCTTTACGGGGTGAAAACCGGCCCGGTATACACATATCCCTTTTCCACCAAACCGGTTCCAGGGCTGTTTCTGGGCCAGTGCTACGTTTGGAACCGGGCTTTCTGTTTCCACTGACAAAGAACTGGCTCCGGGCCTGAAAAACCAGTTCCAAGATAGCACCAACTCTTTGTTGGGCTAGAGCAGGGGTCGGCAACCCAAAATGTTGAAAGAGCCATATTGGACCAAAAACACAAAAAACAAATATGTCTGGAGCCGCAAAAAATGAAAAGTCTTGTACAGGCTTAGAATGAAGGCAACACATGCTGCATGTTTCTATATTAGTTATAACTGGGAGGAGATTTTTTTTTCATTATGCACTTTGAGAAAAAAGTCGAAATGTCGAGAAAAAAGTTGAAATTTCGAGAAAAAAGTAGAAATGTCGAGATTAAAAAGGAAAGGAAAAAGGAAGAAAAAGAAGAAGAAAAGGAAAAAAAAAAAGAAAAAAATAAGAAAAAAAGAGAAAAAAGAAAAAAAAAAGGTCAAACATGTTTGAAAAAGCTCCAGGAGCCACTAGGGCGTCGCTGAAGAGCTGCATGTGGCTCTAGAGCAGTGCTTCTCAATCCTGGTCCTCGTGTTCCCTGTCCTGCATGTTTTAGATGTTTCCCTGCACCAACACACCTGATTCTAATTAAAGGTCCTAATTAGCTTGTCACCAAGGTCTGCACAGTTCTGTTGATGACACAGGTACTTGTATCACGGTGTGCTGAAGCAGGGTAACATCTAAAACATGCAGGACAGTGGTACTCGAGGACCAGGATTGAGAAACACTGCTCTAGAGCCGTGGGTTGCCGACCCCTGGGCTAGAGGAAAGAACCGCTTACGTAAGCGGAGGGGTCAGAGTTATTAAGACCAACAACAATAGCAAGAGTGCGAAATGAAGACATTTTCAAATAAGCGATGAATTAATCTGGATGCAGCAAAGCATCATGGGTCTGAGGAGGAGACAACCTGTCTTTTAGTGATATGGTCCACAGAGGTGCTACACGGACCAAGTCCGTATAAGAGCAAATATGTTGTTGTTGCTTCAACTTTCGCGCCAATCCAAACGCAGCGACGTAACTGACGTTTGCACCAACGTAATGACGTGGCTCCCCTTAGCACCCGAGCTATGGAAAAGCAAACCCGTTCTCAGCTGGTTCGCATGTTGAACGAGTCGTGGACCAGCACCAGCACTGGAACCAGTTTGGTGGAAAAGGGGTAAGATAGGTACCTAGGTTGGCCAGCAGGAACCTTCTGGTGGGGGGTCTCTGCTGATCGGGGATGTGTAAATTACATACAGCTCTCTTACGTGAACATCAACGTAAAAAAAAAAAACGATGGATAGACCGACGAGTCGTTCAGGTCTTGTTACCATATTACACCAATATAGAGGTCTGACAGGGGGTTCTTTTAATCACAATAGCTACAACCGCAGTGTATGTTTGGAAAAAAAAAATGCAAATAACATCCGTTGTTTACTTGTTTCTTCTTAGCTTTTTTCTTCTTCTTTGTCTCGTTTAATGCTGCTGGACGCTTGCGAACAGCAAAAAGTGTGCATTACCGCCACCTGGTGGTCAGCTGTGCCATTGTTTTGGTCAGAGGTTCCTGTGTCGCGTTAGTGTCAAGGAGACACGCCAGCTGAAGGGGACGAGGAGACGGCCGGCCGCCGTTAGAGGTTCCTGTCTCCCTCCGGACATCACTGGACAGAAGTTCAACCGATCAAAGGGACCAAGGATGCAGAGCAACTTTCAGACTAGAATCAACAGAGCACATCCAAGATGATGCGCAGTGGAGTAGGAACGCTGTTGTTGGTGGTTTTCCTGTAAAAACTCATCAACCCAAGGTGTTATCCTGTATGAGTCACTGCATAAAACCCTTTCAAAACTTAAGGCTGGCTCCAATTATGGACATTTGCATCCTACGCGGAGAAGAGGGATAGCAGGAAGATATAACGGAAACGGCTGCAGTGCACCGGGACTTCATCCCACTGAAATATGGGCGTTGTTGGTTTCTCCGCGCGAGCAGCCAAGTGTTTTTGGGAGTTGATGTAAACACCGGGCCGTACGAGGCTGCTGATCTTCCCTCCGTTTAATTAGAGCTCCGCTGTGAAATACAGCGTGGACTCACAAACCTCCTGGAAGCCAGGCCGGTGGCGGGTCAGGCTTATTTGTGGAGAAAGACGTCACATGCATGAACCACCTAGAACTAGGCTCAGTAGCTGGAGCTGCGAGTTTAACCTCCACATAACAGCTAAAATAGGACTGAAACAGCTAAAGATAACATTTCTTCTGATTGGCGGCTTGGCCAGAAGCCTGAGCCGTGTGCACAGCTTTTTCTGAGAGATAAATGTGACGGACCCACTAATATTTATTCAGTAAATGTATGCTTACGTCCACGTAAACGCCAGGATGCAAGACCTCAGCGTGGGAACCGTTTGTGCTGTGTTTGATTTTTTTTTTAAATGACATAATATCAACTCAGTTACTATTAAAGTAAAAAATGAGTAATTAAAGTCAGAATATTCATCTTGAATCTTTTTTAAGGAGAGTCTTTAAAAAAACAACAACTATTTTCTGCAAAACAAAGTTTTCTGACAGAGTCCGTGAGTCAGAACCGGCCGCTACGTGAACCTCGAGCAGAAAGCTTATCCGCTACGCTGGTGGAGTTTATTCACCTCTGGCAGCCGCTCGGTCGACCTCGGGCATCGATTTCTGCACAGAAAACTGTCCGACGCTCGTTTCTCCTGCAGAGATTCTGAAGCACGGGGATGCAAGAAGAGCAAAGCATGTACAACGTACTGCACAACCGCCGCGGTTCTTCCCACACACTCGGCCCAGCGTCATTATCTCCCTCTTCCACAGACTGACTGATAAGTGTTGTAGCCGTGCTGCAGCTGAGTCACGTGACTTCAGGTTTGAGCATCATCTTTGCTCTCAGCACCCAACATTTTGTGCTCAATAGCTGATATAAGTTCCTGTTTTTTGGAGACTGGAAGACGGACGGACGGCTCTTCCTCTGGACAAAGCTGCTCCCTGGTCACTTTGTGACCTAAAGTACACTCTTACAACATTTTCTATTTGAGGCTTCAGACTCTTTTTGTGGAACGGTTCGTACGTGTCCCGGCTAAATAAACAGAGGTATCAAGTGGCAGGAAAGTTTTTAGTCCTGAACTTCTATTTGCAGCTGGGTATTTTGACATTTGCCACCTCACCGTTATAACTTGACCAGCGAGCATTTTTAAATCAATATTTCTCAACTGGTCCCATCCTTCACATATTTGGTCTGATAATTTTCATCCATTGCATTCCTTTTCGCAAGTCACAGGTGAGATTGCTATGTCTTATTTATAAAAATCACCTTTTTTCCTTTTTAAAAAGTGACAACTGAATCATATTTGCAGATCCTGCACACAGGAAGAGTCAGTGTGCAGCTGAATCTGCACAGCTGGACCCCCCCCCACATCCAGCCTGTCTCAGACTTTAGGTGTTGATTACCTCAGGAGACATCATCTGATAGCTTTCCAATTAGACTGCTTTGTAAATCAGCAGCGTGGGACTACGGGTGGCCGGCTTGCTAATTAGCCAACAGGAAATCAGCAGAAGTGGACTGGTGCGCCTGTCAGAGGCCATCTCACACCAGTGATCAGCCGCCGTCTGAAGTCTTCCCATTGTCCAATTAAATGTTCTGAGTAGCAGAGACAAGCATGTCACGCAAACCTCTGTCCTCAGTAAAAGTACGATCAGGGGCAAACTTCTCGAGACCCAAACTTCATCTGTTCCTCTGAACCGAGGCTGCCGCCGGACATCTATCCTCCTCCATCTTCAGAAAAGCGTCTCGTTGGTCAGATGTCGAGGAGGACGCTGTTGCTGGCAGGAAGGAATCCTCCTGGAACTCGTGCTTTTATTTTGAAGCCTGGGGTTTTCTTCCTGACACCAGTACTTCCAGCTCTGCCAGCGAGTCCGACCCGTACGTCTCCAGAACAGACTGGAGGTGAGCAGAGCTACACTGAAGATGCAGCCCAGCAGATCTGCTCTAATCAGTTTCACATCTCTATTGGCCTTTTTCCACTAGAGTCACGCTCCTGCATGTTTTAGATGTTACCCTGCTTCAGCACACCTGATTCTAATTAATGGTCCTAATTAGCTTGTCATCAAGGTCTGCACAATTCTGTTGATGACACAGGTACTTGTATCATGGTGTGTTGAAGCAGGGTAGCATCTAAAACATGCAGGAGTGTGGCTCTCCAGGACCAGGGTTGGCCACCCCTGCACTAGTACCTACTCAGCTCGCTTCTACCCGCCACGCCCCCGTCTTGCGCTTTTCCACTACGGGCCGAGGCGGGTAGAGCCGTGCCAAGCAGATACTTTTTCTGTAACGAGGTTCTAACCGGGCTGAGCCGGCCCTGGATGTGACGTCATCACACTACAGGCCATTGATTGGTCGGGGGGCGTGGCCGTCAGACGTTTGAATCAGGAAGCGGGAATCAGCGCGAGAGCGACTCGCGGCTCGCGGTGATTTTATTATACAGCGCAAACGTCTGTTTGGTGATCCAACTCTGAGGTGCAGATGTTCATAAACCTGGTGGCTGACGAGAGAATTAAAAAAGGGATGTAGACGGGCGATAAGGAAAGATCAGATCTACCAGGAGCTCTGTTTTACTCTCAGCTGATTTTCTGATCAGCGCCGACACAAACAAAGGGGTTGCGCAATCGAGTACGTCAAGCAGCTTCACCCCAACCTGCCCACTTCTCCCCTGGCTGTGGAAAAACCAACGAGGACAGAATGGGTGGAGCCGCGACGAGGAGTGACGAGCCGTCACGAGGCGAGTCGGACTGAGTAGGTACTAGTGGAAAAGAGCAATTTAATTGTTATGCAGGAAAGGGATATTTGTTTTATTTTATTCAAGAAGCATTTTTATTCTATATATGCAGGCAGTTTATTTTCATTTCATTTGTTTTATACATTTTGATATTGTGCAGACCTCTGTTAATAAAGGTACCTGTGTGACATTTGGCACGAGGCTTTGTATTAAAACTGACTGTTTTTTTAAGGGTTTGCCTCAGAAAAAAATGAAGCTAACAGAGATGCTATGCTATAATGCTTTGGGGGAAACCCCAATTAAGGCACAGAAAAAATATCGAGATATATATTGAGTATCGCCATTTAGCTAGAAAATATCGAGATATGACTTTTGGTCCATATCGCCCAGCCTTAGTTCGAGCTCGTCCATTTTATTTGACGGCGACCTCGGTGTCCCCATGACAACCTCTGCTTTGTTCCTGCGCTGCATCCCTGACATCTCCCATTAAGCTCACTTTAAGTTTTAGTTTGGCTTCATACAGCTCAAGGACCAAAGTGAGCCACTTTTCCGTTGTCATGGTTACTCATAAAGAGCAATAGAGAGTAGTTTAGCAAATATCAACAGAAATCATCTGCCAACATCTGAAGCAGCGTAATAACAGAAGAAACTCACCATAAAGTACAAACACAAGTAAAGACGCAGGAGACCAGAGCTTCAGCAGGGAATCCGAAGATAACATCCTGACTAAAGGTGCCAGACCCGTCTGGCACTTCACAGGCTCTTTGATGGCTAACGTCGTGCACGTGTGCCGCAGCTCTCTTCATCACAGCAGCGTCAGGGTTACGAACGTGACAGTCTTCTAAATGTCGGGACGATGTAACTTCAGCAAATTGAATATCAACACATCTCATATCTGAAAATGACTGGAAATAGATTTGATATAAAAGGCAGACTGAGAGAACAGCGTTTGCTGAAGGAAATGTTGTAACTGATAATAAATTGGATCAAAGTTCTCTTTGATTCTGAGTCGTGTAACACATCTCTCCTTGCTGCTGCTCGCTGATGAAAGTTTCAATCAAAAAGTCATATTTCACCTCACAGACACTAAAGAATTACGTCTAATCTGATATGAATCTGTTTCTTTCCTGCCGAGGTAAAAGCCTCATGACAGGTATCCGCACAGTATCGTCCTTCTCTCAAAGCTTTTATTCTTGTTAATGAATAAATTAAAAAACAAACATACGGCATGAAAATAACGCATCTAATCAGGGAAAACAGTGTTGGCGCTCGGCGGGCTGCGCTTCTGACGCGCCGTTGTCATACCACAAACAACCGAGCACCGCTGTACCTACTTAGTAGTACCTACTAAGCTCTACTGATATCAGCTTGGCTTGACTCAACTCGGCCCGGTTCTTTTCCATAACAATCCAGCACCTGGAGCAGAAGTAGGAGGTTGGAGCGAAGCTGCTGTGACGTATTTGATTGTGTGATCTAAACGAAAAAGACAACAACACTAAAGATGTAGAACCTGGAGGAGATGATAGATGTGCTGCTGGGTCTGTGACTTGTGTTCGATATCAAGTTAAAAACGAGAGTGAGAGAAGCTTCAAGCGGCGACACTATGTCATTTTTTTTAGTTCGTCTCGGCGCTGCTGAAAAGTCCATTGGGAGCCGCGAGCAGCTATGAAGTGACAGAGCTCCTGGTGGATCTGGTCGTTCCTTATCGCCTCGTCTAGATCCCTTTTTAATTCTCTCCTCAGCCACCAGGTTTATGAACATCTGCACCTCAGAGTTGGATCATGAAACAGACTTTTGTGCTGCCGTTGCTGGTCGAATAAAATGAACAAGTCAGAGTCGCTCTTTCTCTGATGTCACATCCTGACTCAGACGTCTGACTCCAACCCCCCGACCAATCGGTGGTGTGTAGTGTGATGATGTCAGATACGATTCAGCCCGCTTAGAACCTCGGCAGAGTAGTTACAGAAAAGTATCTACTTGGCACGGGTAGACCCCTAGTGGGAAAGCACCAAACCGAGGGGAGTAGAGCCGAGCCGGGCTGAGTAGGTACTAGTGGAAAAGTGCCATTAGGAGCAGCCCCCCCTCTGGCCCATGAGCGCTCACTGATGTACTCACTGAATCTTCTTTGTGAAATTCTTCGTCACAATGCCTCCTTCCTCCTGTTTCTCTTCGTGCTTTCCTGCATGTTGAAAAAGAAAAGATTAGTTAGAAAGTGGAGAACAACAAGAACAAGTTGATATGACTCGGCTTTGCACACGTCGCCTGCGTTGCTCAATCCCTGCAATGTTTGAGGAATGTTTTCACCACCGTGAAGCGTTTCCAGGGACGATTGTTCTGCAGAGACACTCAGATCCGAACATGCAAAAGAACATCTCGTCCTGAACAATCCACCTATTCCCTCGCTGTTTTATGACCAGCCTCGTCCGTCCAGCTAGCCAGCAGCTGCTCCCAGGCCGCTAAATGTCATCACGGCGGACGGCGGCGTGGCCAGTCCCGCCCCTTGACCCCTTTGCGCCCACCAGGTTTGACTATGTGCTACCTTACACCCCCCTGGTGACGTCTGCGTCCGCCGAAAGTGCTGGGCTGCGGAGATCGAGGCTGACGCTCTGCAGAGCAGTGAGTTATGATCGCTGGTGAGGTCATGACATTACTGTGAAGATACCAGCGTGACCTCAGACGTAGAACTGGTCCCGGGACACGTTTCCTGGGCAACGAAGGGCTGGTCGGAGACGCCGTCTCCCCTTGTTTTCAAGGCTCCTTTGACATATTGATACCAGATTCCAGATTCCAGATTCCTTCTACTGTGTGTAATGGAAAAAAAGGAAAAAAGGGTGGCGTCCAAATGTAACTGTCAGGCGTTCTGCTACGAACGCACAGGGCTGCGGAGGAGATGAGAGCCAGACTTTCACTCTGTTCGAGGTGACGGTGTTCACATCAGCTCTCTCACGGGCCACAGAACATGCTGACTAACACACACACACACACACACACACACACACACACACACACACACACACACACACACACACACACACACACACACACACACACACACACACACACACACACACACACACACACACAGCTAAAGTACTGTAAGCCATTATATCATGTGGTCACCAGCAGGGGGCGACTGTTGCGACTTATAAAATATATCTGTGTGGAAGTTTCTAAATGTGATCATTTCATTGTGTATTTAAAACAATAGGGCAGCACGGGGGCTTGGCGGCCACAGCAATAAAGTTCCCGGTTCAACCCCCTGGCCCAGCGGGGGTCTTTCTGTGTGGAGTTTGCATGTTAGGTTAATTGATAAGTCTAAATTGCCCGTAGGTGCGAGTGTGCCTGGTTATTTGTTTATATGTGGCCCTGTGATAGACTGGCGACCTGTCAAGGGTGTAACCCCTGCCTCTCAGCTGGGATAGGCTCCAGCAGACCTCCATGGTATAGAAAATGGATGGATTTAAAACACTAATAAGACATTTCTTTCTGATTCATGCACCATTTAGAGTGAAATAGATGGAACAGGGTCACTTTAACTCGGCTAGAATGGTGGTCCCACCCGCGTTCACCCCTACGGACGATGGGTGGGATCTACCCGGTTTGCTGGTGCAGCCCAAATGGTTCATCGTCTAATGTGCGGCACACATAATAGCTACACAAGTTGTCCCTTTACTGGTCCGTTAGTGCACTTGTGTCCCCAACAGCGGTGCTTAAAATGACTTGAAGGTCTTGCTTCCTGTGTGGATGTGGATGGGACCCGAGTCAAACTACTTCTGAAAATTCAATAATTCCAATATGATCAAGGCTTCAGCCAAATGACTGAATGTGAGCGAAAGGATTGGACAAAGGAAAAGGTTTAGGGCTTCCAGGGTGGATAGCAGATGTGTAGCTAATAGGGATGGGCGGTATGGACTACAAAATTTATCCCGATAATTTCTGGCATTTATCCCGATAACGATAAAAAAATACCAATTCAACTCCATCTTTTTAACTATAAATCTTTCTTTCTTTCTTTCTTTCTTTCTTTCTTTCTTTCTTTCTTTCTTTCTTTCTTTCTTTCTTTCTTTCTTTCTTTCTTTCTTTCTTTCTTTCTTTCTTTCTTTCTTTCTTTCTTTCTTTCTTTTTGGCTAATTTCTTTCTTTCTTTCTTTCTTTCTTTTTGGCTAATTTCTTTCTTTCTTTCTTTCTTTCTTTCTTTCTTTCTTTCTTTCTTTCTTTCTTTCTTTCTTTCTTTCTCATTTTTTTTGGCTAATTTCTTTCTTTCTTACTGGCTAATTTCTTTCTTTCTTTCTTTCTTTCTTTCTTTCTTTCTTTCTTTCTTTCTTTCTTTCTTTCTTTCTTTCTTTCTTTCTTTCTTTCTTTCTTTCTTTCTTTCTTTCTTTCTTTCTTTCTTTCTTTCTTTCTTTCTTTCTTTCTTTCTTTCTTTCTGGCTCATTTCCTTCCTTCCTTCCTTCCTTCCTTCCTTCCTTCCTTCCTTCCTTCCTTCCTTCCTTCCTTCCTTCCTTCCTTCCTTCCTTCCTTCCTTCCTTCCTTCCTTCCTTCCTTCCTTCCTTCCTTCACGTACGTTGTGCGTCGATTTAACGCAGAAACATAAATCAACTTTACACAAAAACGTCATCAACGGGAATTTATCGTTTTTACCGTGAGATGACAAATTCTTACCGTGGGGAATTTTTTTGACGGTTTATCGTGAACGGTAAAATATCGCCCATTCCTAGTAGCTAATAGGTTTCTGACCTGTGGGCCAGTGATTGTTTAATTGAATAGCAATACTGTATAATAAAGATTATATATTGGCAATGCACCCCGGCTGTTTTGCTCTTTCCCAGGTTGTTCCCCCGTGTGCAACCAAAGCTCATAGCGCATAGCCAAAAGTACCTGAAGTGGAAACCAGAATGTTTGTGGTACTAAACTGTCGTCTCTCGCCAAAAGATCTGTTGTTATGGATAATAATGTTTGGATAAGAAAGGAAACTATCAATACAGTCTTCCACTGCAGACTTCCTCTTTGATAACAATCTTGTATTAATTCTGTAATTGCACGTTTGTGACGGCAAGCGAGCAGTTAAATGCATGTCCCTAGGACCGATGCTTCAGCATCCCGAACCCTGCTTTTAGCCGGTCCTTGTGTTTCAGCTGGTTTGTGTTAATGCTATAAACTGCACGCTTGCTCGGAGTTATGCAGCAGCGACACATGCCTCAGAGAAACAGGTGTTCCACTTCACTTCAGACAGAGCCCAATCCTGCATCACAAAACACCCATCGAAGACCAGAGTGCATCTGCGCTCCGCAATTAGCGCCCTTCAGATAATTTTTACCCACTTTCAATAAGCTTTTAACACGTTTCTGTGTTCAAAATTTGCTCAGATGCCGTTAACAAGGTTTTATTGCGTTCCTCGTCACACTTTTAGACCGGGTTGAGTCACTGCGGCAGCCGGGCAGAAAGGCCCAACATGGAGCTGACTGAGTGACCCAACTGGCATACCAACAATGTGTTTATAAAAAACTCAGAGCCGGCCGGAGGGGGATGGGGGGGCTCGTCTGCTGTCCTCTCTGCCCCCTACAGCGACGGGCATCCCTGGAATCCATCAAAACGTCAGGGGGAGGAAGCGGTTTCCACAACTTCCTCATGTTATCAGGGACACAAACACACACGAAACGTGCAGAGGGGCCTGGAGCCACTTCCAGAGGTTTCTCTGCGGCAGCAAGCAGCTCCACTGTAAACATGTTCTAGCCTCAAATCTAAATCGAGCTCATGAGTGGCCAGGGAAGCGATTTTCCAAGAATCTGAAACAGGTGTCTAAGCTTTAGGATCTGCCTGCCAACTTGCGGGTCCCAGTCCCCTGAACCTGTCCCCCACTCCCATAATGAAACGCATTAACGTCAAGACCATGTTGCACGGCTGAGACCTTTGAGAGCCACGTTAGGACAATTATGCTCACAGCTTTGTTCTGGAAACTTCCTGAGAGTTTGGGCCTGATGTTATCAGAATTAAGTTTTACCTCAGCGTTTCAACATACCACCACTTTTTTTTTTTTTCCAGAAGTAATAAATCATCTTATTCTATTTCTGGCTCTGGTTATTTACATTCTATTCAATGTACTTATTACTTTAATATGTTAATCCATTTTATCCACTTTGAAGCCCCACTCTGGAGAGGGTGGGCTCTATAAACAAAATTAAATAAAATGTTACAATGTTTTCCACTTAAATTGAAAGATGATTAATAAACACAATAATAAACACAAATCGCTCTTTGACCTCCAATCAATAAGCAATGACGTCACCGCCGTCACAAATACCATACACAATACACCGTTTGCCTTCCTCGCAAAATTCCACATGCACAAATCCAAATTCTTACGCAAAAAAACCTCTTTTTTTACTTTTCATTGTGAATTAAAACAGTATCTGGACTCTATTAAGTTTTCTACTAATTCAAAAGCAATCAAAACCATAAATGTATGTAAATGTTTTGGCTTTATTATATGTTATATGTATATATGTTATAATTTCATCCCCCCCTGGCTGGTTATAATGTGTTGTGCTTTTTGTTTTGTTTTTTATTTGAGTTGTACTCTTTATATGTTATAATTCAACGTGAATTTGCATAATGTGAAGTTTTGTTATCATTGTACTGTTTGAAAATGTTAAATAAAAAAAAATACACCTTTTGCCTATAAAAGGCCTGCATTCCCAAAAAACACCTTTTTAAGGCTGATTTATGGTTCCACGTTACATCAACGCAGAGCCTACGCCGTAGGGTACGGCGTAGGCTCTGCGTCGATTTAACGCGGAACCATAATTTAGGCTTTAATGTCACGTCGAGGTCACATTGATCTCGTTTCTGCAAACTCACCCGACACCTCCACAAATCCGTCCCTCGTCTTTACGTTCAGCTCCTCCGGTTTGAAGCTGTGGACGTTCACGCACACCTTCCAGGGCTCGCCCCCGGTGCTGGTGGGCGGGCTGCGGGAGCCGGGCTCCCCGAACCTGCTGCTGTACAGCGCGGGGCCTCCGGCGGACTGACGCCCCGTGGGGGCGAAGCCGGGGCGCAAGCCGCCGCCGCCGCCGAAGGGCGACGTGCTGAGACGCGTGCTCAGCCGGCCCGGCCGAGCCCACCCGGGCCAGTCCATCCCCAGATCGTCGGGGAAAGGCGGCATCCCGAAGTCGTCCTCCATAAACCGGGACGACAGCTGCTCCCTGAAGGGAGACTGGTCCCTGAACGGCGACTCTCCAAACGGATCTCGAGGAAACCGCTGCCGGTTCCCCATCGTGTAAAAGTCTCCCTCTGCCATCTCCACAAATGTTAAACGAGATATGCAAAAATGTGTTGATCCTCAAAAAATACAAATTATGATTAAAAAACAACAACAGACAAACAGAAAAAAAAGAATCTTAGACTACACTAAGTGTGGTAAAGTTTTTGGATGAGGCGCATCACCGTTACGCAGTGAGGTCTGTTGATCCTTTCAAGAAAACTCTAAAGTAAACTTCGAGAATCTAAAACTTCTGTGATTTGAACTTATTTTCCCTGGCAGCTGTTTTTATACTGAACTACCTCGTAGCTGTAACTGACGGGAAAGTGCTGGGAGGACCGAGAGAGCCGTCACACTGCAAAAAATACCAGTTTCAGGACTAGTGCTGAATCCTTAAAACCTGTCATTGGACGAAAACCGGTATCCTCGGCTGAACCAAATTAGCTCCCCGGAGTTCTGCATTTGAATTAAAACACAAAAACAGCAGTTATTTAAGATTAAAAGAGTTGGTGGTCGGGACATTTTTTGCAGCGGGGCGCAACAGCTGACCGGGACCAGCCCACCACTTCCCAAACTAAGTTACACACGAGTCCACATGACCTGCAGACCTGCAGACCCGCCTCCCCATGACGCACGGGCTTTTTAATAGAAGATAACTCAGAGCTTCGCGTTTAAAGCGCTGATGTCACAACACAGATTAAACAAACAGCCTAACAAGTCAAGAAGTCAGGTTTGTGAAGATGGCATCTGTTTACAGTGAAGTATCAGTGCGTGTCTGTCTGCTGCTGGAGGATGGGGATGCAGGGAAACTTCAGCAAGAGCAGTTCGCGAGGGAATGTTGTTTTCAGGGGGAAGAGATCGGTTTCCAGGTGATGTATTATTATTATTGTGCAGAGCAGAGTTCATGCTGGTAGACATGGCTCTGTGAGGAAAATAGTGATTTTACATTACATTCATGTGCAAAAGTTAATACACCCTCTATAACCTTTGTTTTGTGCAAAAACAGTAAAAACGTGTTGGTTTGTTTGCATTCAACTCTTCAAAAATCATCCGTGCCTCAGTTATCGTTTTCATCCAAAGAGGCTTTCTCCTGCCAACCCTTCAAAACAAACCCCAGTTGTTCGGTGTTTCTTAGTTGGGCGTCCATGGGCATTTAACATTTAACATGCTCAGTAAAGCCTGTATGTTCGGAGAAAACCTCTTGCTTTTTTAATATTTATTAAATTTTCTTAGCATTGCATGGTCTGGTTGTGGGGTGAATGCGCAGGGATGCCCACTCTTGAGATTTTGGGAGCCTCTCTTGTATAATTTCCACTTGTAAACAATCATTCTCACTGTAAAACATTAAACTCTTTCCAGATTGTGTCTTTCCCTTTTGGTATTGTGTAAACCCATAGGCTACTTGAAGGCTTCAAACCAGCTAACTGTAAAAAATGTTTTCTCTCTTATTGGTACGACAATATTGTACCGGACCAATTTAGCCCTAATTTCAGATTGTGTATTGAAGGTTTTTAAAGTTGCAGTAATTAAACTTTTACTCAAAAAACCCTCTCTTCACCCAGACATTTTAGCTAATTATAGACCAATTTCCAACCTTCCATTTGTATCTAAAATTCAGGAAAAGGTAATTACAAGCCAGTCATGTAAACATTTGTATAGAAATGTTTCGGGTCTCGAATTAACTTCTTATGGCCGCAGATACGGGATTAGTGTCCATACTGGTTCTACTGGACCTCAGATAAGGGATTAGTGTCCATACTGGTTCTACTGGACCTCAGTGCTGCTTTTGACACTGTAGATCAGCATCTTACTGCACAGGTTAGAGCATGTTGTTGGTATTAAAGGGACAGCTCTAGGTTGGTTTAAATCATATCGATCTGACAGATTCCAGGTTGTACACAAGGTTTCTTTAGAACAGAGGAGGGTCTGCTATGGTGTTCCGCAGGGTTCAGTGCTGGGGCCAATCTTATTCAGTATATACATGCAGCCCTTGGGAAGTATAATCCAGAACCACGGCATTAATGTTAATTTGTTATTCTGATGATACACAGCTGTATTTGTCTATGAAGCCAGATGAAACAGAACCACTAGGCAAACTTCAGGCATGTCTTAGGGACACCAAGGACTGGATGTCCACTAATTTTGTTTAAACAGCATATTAATCCGGTTTTTAAAACAGCGTTTTTCCATCTCCATAATATCACAAAGACTAGGAACATCCTCTCCCAGAGTGATGCTGAAAAACTAAGTCACATTTGGATCTTCAAGACTAGATTACTGTAATATTTTATTAGCAGCATGTCCAAGTAATTCTCAGAAAATCCTCCAGCTGATCCAAAATGCAGCAGGATAAGTGCTGACAGGAATCAGCAAGAGAGGCCACGTCCATCCCGTGTTAGCCTCACTCCATTGGCTCCCTTTAAAATTTACTATCCAATTCAAAATTCTATTACCTGCTTATAAAGTCCAAAACTGCCTAGCTCTACAATATTTGCAAGACCTGATAGTACCTTATGTTCCTAATAGAGCTCTCCGTTCTCAGAGGGCAGGTTTACTCGTAGTTCCTAGAAGATCCAACTGTAGATCTGGAGGACGGGTCTTCGGCTATCAGGAACCGTTACTATGGAAACAACTTCCAGTTTGGGTTAAGGAGGCTGACACTACCCCCCTTGCCCACCCCCCATACCCATGCAAGTTTGTGATGTTGTTTTGCTGTTTGTATGTTGCTTTTCTGTGCTGAGGTGTTTTTTGCACCTTGACACTGTGTATTTAATACACAGTGTGAAGATGCCCTTTTTCCCTCCTCCATCCCAGTGTCATCCTTCCTCCAAGAAATGGCATCCGTAGAAACAAATGGTGCCGGCGGTGTTAACCGGAGTCAAGTTTTCTTGTCTGACTATGTCTGACTTGGCAATAAAGTTTTATCAGAATCAGAAGTATCTCATAACTATCATTGTTCTTGTAGTCTGCCCCCCCCCCCCCCCCCCGTTTGCAGGCCAGAGAGCTTCAGGAGCTGCATATGGCCCTTTCGCACTAGTCCCGCCTCAGCTCGCTTCTACCCGTCACGGACCCGTCTTGCGCTTTTGCACTCGGGGCTGAGACGGGTAGAGCCGCTCCAAGCCGATACTTTTTCTGTAACCATTCTGGCGAGGTTCTATAGCGGGCTGAGCCGGGACTATTTCTGACGTCACCACCCTCCGCGCCACTGATTGGTCGGGGGGCGGGGCCGTCAGACGTTTGAATCAGGAAGCGGGAGTCAGCGCGAGAGCGACCCGCGGCTCGCAGCAATTTTATTATAAAGCGCAAAACGTCTGTTTGGTGATCCAACTCTGAGGTGCAGATGTTCATAAACCTGGTGGCAGACGAGAGAATTAAAAAAGGGATGTAGACGGGCTGTTTTACTCTCAGCCGCTTGCGGCTCCAGCTGATTTCTGATCAGCGCCGACATGAAAAAAGCGGTTGCGCAATCGAGTACGTCACAGCAGCTTCACCCCAACCTGCCCACTTCTCACCTGGCTGTGGAAAAACAAACGGGGACAAAACGGGTAGAGGCGGGTAGAGGCGGGTAGAGGCGTGACGAGCCGAGTCGGGCCGAGTAAGGACTAGTGCAAAAGGGCCAATACTGCCCTGTAGTCCCCCCCTCGTCTCTGTAGTACATCAACTAACCATGTATTAGTAATATATACTTAGTACTCTTAGTTCTCCAGCTAATAGCAGCTTAATACTAATATATTTAGTATTTTTTACCTTTAACAATATATATGTGCATCTCCTCTCTCTGTTTGTCATTCTCACTTTCCTATCTCCCTTTTCCTGCTCTGCCCAGCTGGCCCCGGCAGGAGGGTCCCCCCTTACTATCCAGGTCCTGGTCCAGGTTTCTGCCCTCCTAAACGGGAGTTTTTACTTGCCATTGTTTATGTAATGGCGCTTATCCACTAGTACCTACTCAGCGCGCCCCGACTCGGCACGCCTCGTCTCGCCTCCACTCACCTCGTCCTCGTTTGTTTTTCAACACCCAGGTGAGAAGTAGGAGGGTTGGAGCCAGGCGCGTCATTTCCGCCGGGGACGGTGGGGACGCGTCCCTACCACTTTGTCTGACGAGCAGATTTGTCCCCACCAATGAGAGGGCCCCGTTTTGTGTGATACGTTCATATATAATTGTAAAATTTGTAGGTTATAATAACGATAAAATGTGCATTGTGCGGCCAGTGTAGGTTAATTCTTACTTTACAACTGTCCTGAACGCATCAGGGCTGTGAGCCAACCTGATTGGCTGGAACTTAACTTGTTTCGTTTTTTTACATTGGAACTAACTCGTCTTGTATGTGCGACTGCGGCATTTTGGACGGAACTTTGAAAGAGGAAAAATGGAGAAGAAAAAGCACCAGTCTGGATCGTTAAAAAGAAAGGTAAAAGAGAGAAAGGAGAGGCTAGTTGCTTCCTGTCCGCCGCTCACCTCATATTTTGCAACGGCGCCGGTGGCTGATGAGGAGGCTAGTGTTAGCTGTAGTGCAGAAAGAAGTTTCAGCCGCCTGAAGCTCATAAAAACCTGTTTACGTTCGTGCATGAATGAGGCCAGGCTGTAGAACCTCACTTTGCTGAGTGTTGAGCGGGACATTGACATCGATAAGGAGAAAGTTGTTGGCAAGTTCGCTGCCATGAAGGAGAGGAGGGTAAAACTTTAAGAAGACCACACAGCATGTACATAGTTCTGAACCGTTACATTGTTTTCCACGTTACTTGGAATAGTATGGAGTATGGAGTCTGTGAATTGGTGCAGCGGCAACAAGCGCAGAGACAGCGATCGGTGAGCACATAAATAATGATCAGAATGTTGTTATTGCCTTGACCACCTTAATGTATCTTGTGTTGTTGTCAACTGTAATATACCGCCGAGTCTATTTTCTATTTGAATGCATATTGTGTGCAGTTAATACATTTTTAATAGGCTATGCGTTTTGTTGTGTTTAGACCGCCGTGTCTATTTTCTATTTATAGATCTCATTAATGGCCTTATAGACAATTGTGTCTATATTCTATCTGAATAGATTTTATGTTTTAAGTTATATTAAAGATGGTTCGGCTCAGACTCTGTGAGTCACTGTCACACCAGCACCAAGGACAGCGATGCTCTCAGATTGACGGCTGTCAGGCTGCGTGTGTGTGTGTGTGTGTGAACTGGTTTGTGGCTTTCTGAGGCACCTAGGCTTGCTTGGCTCAGTAAACGTGAGCATTTGTGTTGTTTGCTGGGTATGATGAGGTGTCCGTTATCTTTAAGTTGTTGAATAGTAAAATAATTATCATAAGGGCCCATTGAGAATGCTCCGCCCCCTCTGTGCTGAAACCCACGCTCTGCCACTGAATACCGCGCAGATGGCTTTTAATATGGGGACAATATTGTGTCAATAAGCATCATCTAATGCAATGCCTATTATTTATCATGAAACCTCAATTCGGAAGTAATGGGCCTAGCTCGTACCCAGCACTTTTCAAACCTTACTCAGGTTTATGGTAAATGTCCCCAGCACTTCTGAAATCAAACTGACGCCCATGGTTGGAGCGAAGCTGCTGTGACGTATTTGATTGTGTGATCTAAACGAAGAAGACAACACTAAAGATTTAGAACCTGGAGGAGATGATAGATGTGCTGCTGGGTCTGTGGCTTGTGTTCGATATCAAGTTAAAAAATGAGAGTGAAAGAAGCTTCAAGCAGTGACGCTTTTTTAAAATTTTTGTTTGTGTCGGCGCTGATGATAAATCAGCTGAGAGCCGCGAGCGGCTGAGAAGTGATCGAGCGCCTGGTAGATCTGTTCTAAGCGCCATTAGAACCTCGGCAGAATAGGTACAGAGAAAGTATCTACTCGGCCAGCCTCTACTGGCCTCGACCCGTAGTGGAGAAGCGCAAGTCGGGGGCGGGGCGACTAGAGGCGCGCTGAGTAGGTACTAGTGGAAAAGTGCCATAATAGTTGCTCTAGGGCAGGGGTCGGCAACCCAAAATGTTGATTTAAATGTTGTTAAATACATAATAGTACAGTGATCAAAGTTATATTTTGCCTGAATTTGCCTAATACTAAGACCCACTATTTGATAATTTTATTGCATCTTAGACAAAATAAAGAAGTAAATAAAACTTTGGCACATAACTGTTTGTTCACAGTGCAAAGTGGATAAAAAAAGATGTATAATTTATCAACTAATACTGTATTTTGTATAGTGATTTTAAAGATACCCAAAATCATGATCAGACACCTCTAAATTGTTTTTTTTTTCTTTTTTAGCTTTCATTGGTCGATGCATTTTTTCCACAACGTATTAACATCCAACAGGGCTCCAAAGACATTTAGCAGTCAAATAATTGCACCATTCGTATAATTTATACAATGCAGATGCATATTTAAACCACAGTAATTACATATCTTAATTACAATCTTTTTTTTTAAACATGAACTGATGTCAACTCTGCTGCATCAGACGGGGAGAGGCTTCATTGCCCGTTGTGCTCATGTACAGTCCATCAACACGACCACACAAATCTCCCTCTGGCAAACAGGCAGCACCGGACGACACCAGTCACCACCAGTTCCTGCTTTAAAGACGACTTTTTGTGCCAAGTTCTTCCCTCTTCCAGCGACATATTCCCCTCATTTGTCCAATTTAGTTGACATTCAGGGAAATAAGCTGAGAGTGTTGAGTGCATAGAGAGCGGTCCTTCAGGCCCGGAGCTGTAGCACAGACAGGATGATGGATCTGCAATCATGGAGAAATATGACTCTTAATCACACGCAAAAGCCAGTTTGGAGTTGGAGCCTCCAAATTAACTTTAAAAGAAGAGTCTGACATTTTGGGGGGAAATGCACTTATTTTCTCTGAGATGATTCTGGGATGTTTTGACGTAACAAACCAGTCCCATGTAAAGGTCACGAAAGCAGAACCATTAAAAGTCACTGCTTAAAAAGTTTGTACTTGAGATACATTTGGGTTGTTGGGTTTTGCTTCGTGCAAAGAACCTCTGGTTTCCAGAGTTAAACTAAGCTCCCTTCTGAAGTCTGTTTTTCTTCTACAGGGTTGTGTTCACGCACGAGTTTCAGAGCCGGATATTCCTCTCCGGAGACATGCTCTTTTTTCTGCATGTACACTCATTCATAAATTCTCTTAAGTATTGAGTATTCATGCACGTTATCACCATCCAAAGTAAACTGTGGTGCTGTAAAATGGATTTGAAATAATTAGCAAATCTCAGAAACCCATCTTTTATTCACAGCAGAACAGAAGACAACATACCAAACACTGAAACCAAGGATATGTTGTCATCTGAAGAAAATACAGTGTTTTTTGACCTTGATGGTTGCAGCACATATGAAAAACGTTACATTTACATCTGGGAACAGTTGCTAGAATTAATTTATCTAAGAGGAATGTTTTCCCTCTCACGTCTGCAGCAAATGTATGGTATTTCATGAAAGCTCTGGACCGGCTTAGCTAAGGTTTCCGCTACACAGTTGTGCTTTTGTATTAGATGTAGTATGTGGTTTGGCACTGTGTTGTTTAACGATACTAGTCTTTTGCTTTTAAACCATTATGTGCCTCTCAACATTGATGTTTCCTCTCCGGATGCATCGGCTTCATATTCTGGAGCCATTCTGCACCTCCATCCAGTCAGAGATGCTGGCTTTTGAACCGAGGACCGATAATAAACATGAAGCTCGCTCAGGACTCCTCTTAGTCTGGTGGACACAGCGAATCAGAGCCAGAGTAAGTGTTATCAGTATTACTTTAAAACTATTAACCTTTTCAGAGTAAATGTCATTAAGCGTTATAGTATATTTTGGTTGTAACTTGTTTTCCAATGCCCGCTGTTTTAAACTGACCACACGCTAACAGTTTTAGAGAAATATTTGGTTGCAAAGATATAGTTTAACTGGATTTGTGGGGAAATAATCCACATGCAAACACCAGTAGTACTTCAGCCGTTAAGGAACTGGCGCTTAGCTACCTGGACGAATTGTGAGCCCCTTGGTCGTACAAACATCATACATGTGGTAAGGTGTTAGATAATTCACTGTTTTAAAATTGTTAAAATAAAGCTCAAAAGGGTACACACATGTAAACAAACTATTCTTGTTGAATTTTAACTCTCTCAGTGTCTGAGAGAGGGGATTTCGGGGATTTCGCAGGGATTTCGCTGCGTAGGCCAGTTTTCCACTTTGAGAGTCATGCAAGCATTGCTTCAGCCTCTTCTTCGCCTACTATCGCTTTAGTCAGCACTCGTAGAGACATTTCTGGACCCACAGACTGATTTCCATTACAGGACAACCAGTAGTGATTCTTGACCTGTTATCTGCGCACAGAGATTTCTTCAGATACTCTGAATATTTGGCAAAATGATGTAGTGGAGTTTATGACACAGTCATAGTCTTCTATGTTGTATTCTAAATTGAATATGAACGTATGAGATTTGAAAATCACTTCATTCTGTATTAATGAAAATAGTTAAATGTGGTGAGAATGCATCTGTCCAGCCTCCAGCCGGCTCAGCGGCCACTGCTGGTCCAGCGTAGTGATTACAGAGGGACACTGTGCTGATTACCACAGATATGAAAAAAGATAATCAGTATTAAAGAACCGGGCGGTACATTTTCAAACGCTCAGTGAAAACCACATTTCATTACTTTCTGTCTGTCCAAACAAAGGTATTTTGATACAGATAATCCCCCACCCCACTCCTGGGAAACTGACCAAACACCCCCCGAGCAGCTGACTGGCAATTATAGATGAGAAGGTAAATAGGTGCATTTCCCAGAAGGGTTCAGTGTTTGCACTTTATTAAGGAAGGTAAACGAAAGGCCACATTGAAGGGATCTTTTCTGAGAGTTTGGGGTTTGCTCTTCTCCACAGCTTCTGCTCACGTGTCACAGAGAAGCTGACGTCAAAGAATATTTAACCACAAACGTATTTACAATTTCATAAAAAATGTGAACTTACAGTGTTGCATAGAGAGACTGACTACTTCTGAGAGGAACAAGGAAAATAATTAGCATTTATAATTAGAGACACATGATAGGTGTTTTATTGTATAATTATACCATACTATATTTATAAATGTCATATAATTCTTTAAAACGACCATATGCTCCTTTATCTGTTGATGTTTTATCTTTTTGTGCATAGCAGATTTTCTCCAATAATTTATGCTGCAACATTAATACATATTTGAGGAATAATAAAGTTCTCGTTCAATTCGGTTTGGTTCAGTGAGTCAGAATTTTGGTGGTGCTCCACGATGGAAAGATATGAATCTATGAGTTCAGTTTCAGTCTTGAGGGGGAGTAGATTTAGTCTCCTCCTGCAGCCGTATGCCTCCGTTTCACGCAAATGAGAGAATAAAAATCCGAGCTCACTCAGGAGATTTGGGTGCCAAACCTCTGGATTCAACATTAATGAGCTGCCAAATGGACACAGAGAAAACTGGCTCTGGACACTGCTGGATAGGCATATAAACAATCAGAAGAATAGAGTAGGAAGGCTGGTGAGAGATTAGAGATTCTGCAGCCAGCTCACTTGTTTTGAATAGTGACCCTTTGACAATCCTGTATAAGTCCTCATCACAATGCCCCCCCCTCGATCCGTTGCAATCGGTTCTGTACCCTCCGTGCTAAGTGGCTGTGAATGGGAGAGGATCTCTGTGACGGCTGCACAGAACAGCGTATCAGTCAGGTCGGCTGCAGTGACAGAAACCAGCGCTCATTTGAACTTCCTGTAATATAAAGGTCACGGCACGGACGATTCAGAGGTAATTTAGAACAATTTAGAAGCAGTTAATGATGAGATATTGTGCTGTCGATTGTATAAAATTAGCAGATGTGCTTCGTTGTTCAAAGTGCTATCGTGGCTGGCTTTGAATTAGCGTTTTGGAGAAGCAGGACCAGCAGGAAGTGAGTTTCCAGTTGAATATTTGACATGCTTCTTTTTTTTCCTGGATCTATGGCTGTCTCAAGAATCACCAGCACTGTAGTGAGAAAGGTTATAGCCTATCCTATATAGTGCCCTCAGTGTATCCTTGATGCATCATGACTCATAGTGCACAGGTGATGGTCAATATATCAGCCTGCAGCGATGCGTTAGGTTTCATAACTGCGGCAGAAATACTGACAGAAATAACACTGGTAGTGTCTGAAAGTCTGATGAATTGGCTTCATCGTTCCCCTACGTCGACTCCCCTGCAGCGTAACTGTGGACTAAACAGTCGCTGCCGCGTTCGGAGGTACACCTGGTACACCTGGTACACGTACAACATTGCAGAGCATGCTCACCACTTGAGCTACAGAGCGAGTAGAGGGTGATATCTTTGGTTTTTATTTTGTTTTTATTCAAAATCTTCCAAACCACTCGACCCAGTTCCTCCAAGCACAAGATTCATTTTTAGTACGAACAGGACTCGCCTCTTTTTATAGCATCCAAGGACTTCTTTGATTTTATATTAATATTTTAGATTTAAAAAAGTGTTATTTTAGTGGCTTCCAAACCACATGAACCAGTGACTATTAACTTTAGCCCAATTAGGTATAGTACTAAAAGAGGCAAATATGAATGTGTATGAATGTTTGGTGGTCGGAGGGGCCGTTTGGCGCGATATGGCAGCCACGCTTCCATCAGTCTGCCCCAGGGCAGCTGTGGCTACAAAACGTAGCTTACCACCAGTGAGAATGTGTATGAATGAATAATGATCTCTGTGAAGCGCTCTGGGTGCCTTGAAGGGCGCTATATAAATCCAAGTCATTATTATTATTATTAATATGAAACGCTTTTGGATCTTAGAGATTCTTGAATTATGTATTATTATTTTGGGGTCATTTTTGAGATTCATTGTGAATAAATAGCGGTCGAATCTCCAGCTGGAAACCAACTTCATGGGTAGTAGCATCTGCACCAGCTTAGCAGCAGATATAACGTTAGCGTTAATGTGTTTTAAGTGACTGGTTTTGAGGGCTTTTGGAGGGGGAAAGCTCTCTTTTTCTTAGCAATGCCTCCTCTCCGTCCGCTGGCCCGTTGTTATCAGCACATGGAAGTACAGTTGTTTGCAGATGCTAATCTGTTGCTAATGAGAAGCGCACACGAGCTGGCGCTTCTCCCGCCAACTCATTGCTGCAATGAGAGATAAACTACTTTTACAAGAGCCTACACTCGTAGCTGACACAGTTTCCCGACAACTGTAATATGTTTTCTTTAATCCAAATGCCTGCTAATTATCTACATTGTGCTAACAAGCACGGGGTTTACATTCTCTACAAAATCCACCACAGTTGAAGTTAAACAAAAATAACAAAAAACACCCAAATGAGGAGTTTTGCAGTGCGTCAGATACAACAGCAGGTCTTGTGAGGATAAACGGACTTCTGGATGAGCGCAAATGGAAATGAGGCATTACTGGAACTGAGCCAAAATAAAACCAACAGACTCTTTAAAACAATGCATTGTGGTCTGGACCTACTGTCACCCCTGGTGTTGTGGCCAGAAATGACCAGTTTCCTTTTAGCCATTTTCAGCATTTTCCAGCAAAATAAAAACACATTTTTTTCATTCTGGCCTGATTTTAGGGTCATATTAAAAAATAAAAAACAAAACAACCATCAACAAAAAAAATAATTACTTATTCATACAGTGCGTAACAACAAACATTTCAAGGATAATTTACAGATAAAAAGTGAAAAACCCATCTCAACGAATCTTGTTTCCCCAAAACAGAAACTCATATTTTTACCTTATGAGCTGTTAACAGAAACACCAGCTCGTACACCCGGAAAGTATTGCTCACATCGCTCAGTGTTGTGAAACTTGGACTGACATTTCAATTGTTTCCACTTGATCAGACGATAAATTCATTTGGCATTTGAGCTGACAGTCAGTTTACTCGGCACCGGGGCACCTTCTCAAAGGGAACGTCCTTTGTTCTCCAGCTTGTGAAGTGCTGAGATTAGAGTAGTAAACCTCCTCCATATGTCTGATAACCATCACGGTAAAGCTGTCCGTAAACACCAGGATCAAACGATGCCTCAGTGCCTCGGCCTTTGCTTTAACATCTGGGTGATTCTGGCCTTTTTCAGGTAAAACGAGAAAGCAAATTATGTTTTCTCTAATCCTTCCTCGACTTATTATTCAGCCACATGTATACACCTCAATAAATCATCAAATTGTGATTGTAAAAGAGTTTTCAAAACATTTACAAGGATAATTTAACACATATGGGAATGTCAGTTGAATAAATACAGAATGGTTTCCTTGTATGTGCAGACTCCCCAAGAAGAGATGAGCAGACTGTTGGGAGTGGTGAAGCAAAAAGGAAGCAATACCAGAAAAAAACAAACCAAAAAAACAAATGTCTCTTTTGCTGGGGTCTGTGTGGGCAAAAAAAGACTGGGTGGACCCCTGTTGGGACATTTCTGCTCAAACGTCAACATGTCGGATGAAGACGCAAACATCTGAACGCTCCAATAGCCTGTGCCGACTCTGCCGGTCCCTCGAGACCCTTTAAGAGACACTAATGCCGGTGTTTTTTGCGTTTTTTCAATGAACCAGGGCTCCGGTTGTGACCACGGGTCCCAAATATCGAGTTCCACGATGAGCTACGACTGTAACTCCTGTAGGAGGAATAGGTGTGGCTCCGGGTCCGGCTGCGGCTCCGGGTCCGGCTGCGGCTCTGGCTCCGGCTCCGGGTCCGGGTCCTGCTCCGGCTAAAGCTGTAGATCGGGCTGCGACTGCGGCTGCGTGTGAAGAGGCTGCTCCAGGAGGACACGCTGGTGGAACGACTGCTGGAATCGGGGCTGGGTCGTAAGTAAGGAATGGGTCGCTTCCTGGCGCTGTGGAGATCCAAGAGAAAAGCAGCAGAAAAAAAGATTAGGTAACACCGGAGCTCTATTAGTAATACATTTTTTTCTGTCTGGTTTCAGATCTTCCAAGCAATGCACCTGAAGCTGTTCAACGACACCTTCAGAAGACATGCACAAGGCTGCATAAATGTTATTTATATACAACTTATGTTATTTTATTTTTTTTAACAATAAAGTTGCCATTTGTGAACATTCAGTGTTGTGATTTCTTTACAGTTAACATGATTCTTTTGTCTTGTAACATAAGAAATGAAATGATGAGGAATCGGAGTAAATAACTGTGGTGTACCTGTTTAGAATTCAATTAAATCTTCCTGTGTGAATTAGTGTGAAGACGAGGTGACCCGTTCCCCCCTTCAGGTAACTAAAGGCTGATTTATGGTTCCGCGTTACACCAACGCAGGGGTGTCCAAAGTCGGTCCTCGAGGGCCGGTGTCCTGCAGGTTTTAGATGTTTCCCTGCTTCAGCACACCGTGATAAAAGTAGCTGTGTCACCAACAGAGTTGTCCAGACCTTGATGGCAAGCTGGTGACGACCGTTAATTTGAATCAGGTGTGTTGAAGCAAGGAGACATCTAAAACATGCAGGACACCTGCCCTCGAGGACTGACTTTGGACACCCCTGGCCTACGGCGTAGGGTACGCATCGATTTAACGCAGAACCGCTCGCATCGAATGGGACACGGTTTAATAGTGTACGCAGCCGGCTGCTCTTCTAACCCAGAGCGAGGCTTTGTGCCTCCCCTGCTACACGTCATTCAGACAGCCAATCAGCGCAGAGCCTCATTGTCATAGCCTCCCCTCAGAATTCCTCATAGAGAAGGAGGTTAGAAGCGGTAAAAATAAAGACATGGCCCAGAGGCGGAATTTCTCATTTATGTAGAAAAAAACAAGCTTTTGATTGTTTTTAAGACAAGGCCTGTTAAAAATATACATTAAATGCCATAATAGGTCCCCTTTAATGTCTTTTCTACCGTGTGTAATGCAGCCTGCAGTTTAAAGCCAGGTAGCCTCGCGTGACCAGTGATCTCACAAGATCTCGTGACTAGGTAAATAACGTTGTTCGACATCATGGTGAGAGCACTGAAGGCACCACCAAGAAAGCTGAAAGCAGATGTTTGGATGCATTTTGGATGCAAAAAACACCAGCCCAACAGCCAGCACCGAACTGGACAACCCTAACCCTAAATGGACAACCCTAACCCTAACTGGACAACCCCAACCCTAACTCTAACTGGACAACCCCAACCCTAACCCTAACTGGACAACCCCAACCCTAACTCTAACTGGACAACCCCAACCTTAACCCTAACTGGACAACCCTAACCCTAACTGGACATCCCCAACCCTAACCCTAACTGGACAACCCCAACCCTAACCCTAACTGGACAACCCTAACCCTAACTGGACAACCCCAACCCTAACTCTAACTGGACAACCCCAACCCTAACCCTAACTGGACAACCCCAACCCTAACCCTAACTGGACAACCCTAACTCTAACTGGACAACCCCAACCCTAACCCTAACTGGACAACCCTAACCCTAACTGGACAACCCCAACCCTAACTCTAACTGGACAACCCCAACCCTAACCCTAACTGGACAACCCTAACCCTAACTGGACAACCCCAACCCTAACTCTAACTGGACAACCCCAACCCTAACCCTAACTGGACAACCCTAACCCTAACTGGACAACCCTAACTCTAACTGGACAACCCCAACCCTAACCCTAACTGGATAACCCTAACCCTAACTGGACATCCCCAACCCTAACCCTAACTGGACATCCCCAACCCTAACCCTAACTGGACATCCCCAACCCTAACCCTAACTGGACAACCCCAACCCTAACTCTAACCATAACTGCTTTGGGCTCAATTGTTGATGTAAACATTCATATTTTTGATAAAGTACCAAGTTAGAGTTAGTTTCTACAATTTACATCATTAGTTCTCTGAGAATATCTTCCATATTCAACTAAAATTGATACTGTCTCTGAAATATCCTTACCCGAATCGAAAATCGAATCGAATATAATTGCAAATATAATCGCAATCGGGGCCTTGTGAATTGAATCAAATTGATGTTGGAAATTCTAATCGATACCCAGCTCAAGTATCGAGCCCGTCCTGCTTGTGAGGATGATGTCATGATCTGTCCTGAACGTCACCCAGCTCTCTTTGAATGTTGTTTTACTAAAGCTAAAGAATCTAAAGCGTGTATTCTGTTATCATCACTCAAAACACTGTGAAAACCAGTTAATATGCCTCTCACTTCTGGGCTGAGAGCAACGGCCAATAGTAAATCAGTAAACTGCCTCTAGCAGCGTTTATATCTGTTCTTCGTCTCAGTTACTGTCAGCAAGCAGCAGATGGTTCTCCAGATGCACGGCCCGCGAGACCGCACACTGGGGCCCACCGACCACCATTGTTAAAGTGGCGTATGTGACCAAAGAAACGAGCTGCACCTTGTGATGCGGCGTGCTTCCAGATGGCTCGGCGAGTCCTTCCTCCTCTTCTTCATTGGGGAGTAGGATTTACGTCTTCCTCTCTTTCTGCTGGCCTTGTGTGAGTTCTTCGCATCTGCCTTTCTGGAGCCAGCCGGCCTCTTCTTCTCTCGCGGCCTAGGGAATCATCGTAAAACCGCCAACGTTTAATTAACATGTTGGTTCTTATGACATCACTAATCAGGGACGGTTAACAGTTTCTGTTGTTATGTTCACCTGTCGACGCTGCTTCTGGAGTAGCTTCCTCTGGAGCTGAAACTGGCCGTGCTCCCTCTTCGCCTCAATTCTGATGAATTACTCGGAGAGCGTGACAACGAGCTGCAGTAACACACAACCATCGGAAGCATGCAAAGTTTAAGATGCATAAGAGGATACATAAGAGGATTTTGAGCATATAGCGCATGCAGCATTAGTCGCGGGCATATACCTCCAGGACGACAGCGAGGAGCTTCGAGAGTAGCGTCCTGAGTATCTGGAACTCCCTGAGGATCTGCTCCGGCTGCTGGATGACCGGGCTTTCATCCGCCTTCGCGCTGACCCGCTCCGCCTCTGTTCACAGCTGGCAGTCTTCGGGGAGCTCACAGCTTCTGACTGACACCCCTTGGTTATCTGCTCTCTGCAAGGAAAACACATTAAGATGTTTCACCGCTCCGAGAGATAAAGCCGAAGAGGTTGCAAGGTTGCCTGTTCTTATTTTCTATCATTTTTAAAAGTTGTCTCACTGTTTAAAATGGACATAAATACAGAATTAAATAATTAGCAAATCTCAAACTTGTATTTTACTCATACACATGAAATGTATAACGTATAATGCACCAAACGTTTCCAGCTGTTGAAAGGTCTGTACTGCAGATGGGTCGGTTCAGCACCCAGAATCTTCTGCTACAAATACTCTTTTAATGTAGTTTGGGCAGATTGAGTTTGGAACCGAGCTTTCTGTTTCCACTGACAAAGAACCAGCTCCGGGCCAGAAAAAGCGGTTCCAAGGTAGCACCAACTCTTTGCTGGGCTAGAGGAAAGAACTGCTTACGTAAGCGGTGGGGGGCGGAGTTATTAAGACCAACGGCAATAGCAAGATTGCAAGACGGCAACATTTTCAAATAAGCAAATGAATATGGATGCAGCAAAGCAGCAGTGGTCTGAGGAGGAGACAAAATGTCTTTTAGAGATGTGTTCCACGGAGGGCGCTACGCGGACCAAGTCTATAACGTTGTTGTTGCTTTAACTTTCGCGCCAATGCAAACGCAACCAACTGACGTTTGCAGCGACATAATGACGTGACCCTTTGCACCCGAGCTATGGAAAAGCAAACCGGTTCTCAGCTGCTTCTAAAGTTGAACGAGTTATGAATCAGCACCAGCACTGGCCCAGAACCAGCTCTGGAACCGGTTTGGTGGAAAAGGGGTAAGAGGGGCTGAAGATCACAGTCATCCAGCTGGTCTTCCATCGGATCTTGGTATGTCCCACACACAGAGATTTCTTTAGATTCTGTGACTCAGTTGAAGATGTTATTTATGTACCGTAGGTGATGATACCGTCAACGTCTTCACAATTTTCCGCAAGTTACATTAGACTGAAATTATTTCACAAGTTGTAGATGCATTTTTTTCACAGATTGGTGAACTTCTGCTCGTCTTTGCTTCGCCCTTTCAAACACTAACTCAAACACTTTACTAATTAATCATCTCACTGACCTGTCGCCAGTTAACTCAGTTAGTATTTATTTGGAGCACCACTCACGCTTTAGATCTGATACGTTTTATTGTGAATAGAATATGGGCTATTGATACAAATGCATAATTTTCCATTATTCATATTTTATAGTGCTCCTTAGAGGTGTAAAGGATCTCTTGTATTCTCCTCTTCCAAGACCAATATTTCAGAAGGGTTTGTAAGACAAGATAAAACTTTTCAAAATAAAGAAGCCTCCTTCCGATCATGTGTTTATGAATGTACCTGTTGTTTCCAGCAAGAAGCGTCGTGGAAAGGCTGTCGTCCCCGTCTGGTCTGCACGAGGAGGCGTAGCTGGTCGCAGAGTTCCCTGAATCAGAGGCACTGTCTCTGTCGGCGAACCTCAGCTTCTCTGGTGAGGCCGGCCGCCGAGAGCGGCCTCTCTTATACTCAACAGCACTCGCCCGGGAAGCACCGGTTTTGCTGGATGGAGGCGAAGACGTGTCATTACCAGAATCGTAATCACGGGCACCTTCACTGTGACCTGATACATCCTGATATCCACTTCCACGTGAAAGCTCTCGTCCAGACTTGGACCGCAAAACCTGCAAAGAGACAAGCAGGCTGCAGTTTACAACCTGGCCAGCGTCGAGCAGACCCAGCTCCTGGCTTTTATGCACTAACACAAACGGCACATTATTCCCCTGAAAACTCTGTGAAGAAATGTATGTTCTTTTTCTTGGGACAGAAAGCTTTGAAAGATAGACATCATGCAAATCTGAAGCATGCGATTAACCTTGAAAGAAAGTCTGAATTCAGCTAAACTGAAAAAAATAAATAACAGTAAATCAAGTGGTGAGGTTTAAAACTAAAACAATTCTGTGAAAGGAACAAAAAAACTGTAGAAGAAGAAAAGAAATCTAGGTGTCTAAAGCTCTAACAGCTCTAACTGGAGTGAAGAGAAGAAGAGTAAACAATAGCCCCCACTGAAAAGCCTCACCTAAAGAACATTGGACAAACATCACACAATGGGTATTATTTAGAAATGAAAAGGACTGCAGACAAAGAGAAATCCCATCAGTCTAACTAAGAAAGCCCTGAGAATAGGACAGATCACTGTGCTCTGTCTCCTGCAAGAATATAAAACCACCCTGCGTGGACCTACAAGTAAATCCCTAAATCTGCGGATAGCAGCGACTTACCAATCAAGATTTCCTCCTTAAGTAGGTAAGGTGTAAAAAAAAGGGAAGAGCGGGCAACATAAGTGCATCATTAGAGTCGTTAAGTGCATGAAAAAGACAATAACCCTCTCTTCAAACCCAGAGCTAGTTAGACTTTAGACTTTTTAAATATACTTTCCATCCGTGGTTTTTGAGTTTGTTTGTTTTTTTTTTCTTTGGGACCGAAAACACTACAGCTACATGATTTAGATTTACTTCTAATGCAAAACATCGGCTCAACGAAAGAAAAAAACACAAATTATATTGAGTAATGAGCTAAAGTCTGCCCTGCAGAAGGTTTACTGTTACGTAGCGTTCAGTCAACAACAACCAGGAGGGACATTCAAACAAATCCTCTTCCATCCTCTTTAATTGTCACATTTGTTCACACGAAGGTTAAAAAAAACTTTCACAATTTTAAGACAAAGAAGTTCTTTAAAAGGGATACACCAATATTTTGGGAATAAGCTTATTTTGCGTGGATTACAGAGTTGGAGAAGAAGGTGTCCATCACTCTATGGATCCGATACCGCTGAAATCTCAATAATCACTGAAATGGTCTTTAACCTCTAACTTTTTGAAGTAATGGCTGCTGCCTAAGATGTTCTTGTATCCCCACAAAGAAAATCACGTATATTTCCAGAAAGGGCTTAAATATTTTATACTCCACCACACTTTTGTCTATTATATGCAGTTTTATACTATTTTTTTCTCCCCACTTACCTTTTACAGAAACATTAAACATATTCCTGCATCATTAACATTCACATTGTATGCTTTTACCAACCACGTAGCACCGTAATAAATAAAAGCTGCGTTATTCTGGAACAGTGAGGCTGGGAGCTCTCTCTCTCAGAGAGGCTTTGGGAAACTGAATGGCTGTCATGATTCAAAATATGGATTTATCTATTGAATTTCAATTAAAACCCTGTGGTGTGTAATTAAAAGCATTCCTCTCTGAAATTAGCATAAATTAATGATTGCTTGGGAGAAATTAAATATATTTTATGCCCCAACAAGCCGGAGACAATAAGTCTATGGACATAGCTGCATTGGCTTTGAGAAATTAAAAAAAAAAATAAATAAAAAAAGGTGGTTGGGGTGGGGGGTTTTAATAAAGCCATGAAAATGGCACCGTTTAAAAGCATCTCATCTCTGCTTGCAGTGGATTCTGACGCTGTATGTATAAAACCATCTACTAGAAGATTAAAGTGGCCATATTGTGCTCTTTTTCAGTCATTACTGTTAATCCCTGCTTACCTCCAGACATTAATGCTCAACATAAAAAATGGTCATCATTTTTTAACCATAAAGGAGAGGGTCCAAAACAAAACAAAACAAAACAAAACAAAAAAACACAAAAAACAGGCAGATTAGGGTCAGCAGGTGTGTGATTGGACTAACATCTGGAGTTTCTGATGGGTGGAGCTAACAGATCAATACCTTTTCAATACTGTATTTTAAATCGGACTGCCTTCAAACATGTCAAATATATATATATACACACACATTTTTTTTGTCTACCCCCGTGTTAATAGACGTAGATGTGTTGCGTAGTTCTGACTGAGTAAGCCAACAACTATAACGCTGAACTTTTTTTAATTCTGCAACTTTAAAACTTCAGTCATTGTACATGCATTCCCTCACAACCAAAAGGTACTAGCAGATGAGGTACGAGCAAATCTACATGGCTGGAAAACAGACTGGATCCTTGCTGCGCAGATGTAAACGTCTGCTTTTAAAAATGGCATGAAAAATCTCTTTTTAGCACTCCGAAAACCAAATATTTTGTTCGCAGGAATATTACAACATACTGCATGTTTATCTCATTTTTTTGAGCCTCTGGTCAGACCTAAAATTTAAGATGATAATCATCGCATGACTGTGGACACAGAAAACCAAGAAAAGCATAATATGGCCACTTCAACATAGAGCAGACACAGCAGACAGGGGAGGGACTTTAATGCTTCTACGGCATGAGTTTCTTTCTTAACTCAGTTCTGTATCATGTCCATCCAAACTCCTCAAGGAAGTCAGAGACAAGAAAAAAAAGGAAAATAAATTGCAGTTTATTCTTAAAGCACTGAAGTCGGTCTATCCAATTCAACAGAAAATAAAATAAGTGGATGTTTAAACTGTCTAGGGTGGCTGAGCGAGATCGGAGGACTGCAGCTAAAAAGAAACACGAGTAGACTGCTCGGCTGCCAATGAAGAAAGTTAGGTTTTAAAGTCCTCAAAACGTTAAAACCCACACTGGGACAAACTTGATTATCATTGCTTGAGAGAATGTTTTGTTATGTTAGTTAGTGGTGAAGGTCGGCTAAAATCTCTTGTTTTGTTTAATGAATAACATGACAGATATCATTAAAGATAACTTTACACCAGCCTTAGTCTTTTGATTATTATTAGCCTCCCAATTCACATTATCCGAGGAAATGGTTCAGACAAGAGCCACAATGACTCTTAATTCTTTACTAAACATGCAGGAGACGATGCAGCGATTTGAGCTGCATTTCAAAGCCTGATGCACGAACAGCGGAAGTGTTTTTTATTCAAAAAGACAACAAAGAGCTGCTTGCTTCTTGCAGACTGTGATTTCAGACATTAATAAACATAAAATATTTGATTATCCCCTCTCAACAATTTATTTTCATGTCAGTCTTAATAGCTTTTCTTTAGAAAAAAAAAAGCTAATGAAACAATTGGTTTCTTGTTTCAGCATGTTAATTCATCAAGGTTTAATTTCTGCAAGTTTTACTCAACATGTGCATGCGTGAAGGTCGTTTTTAAAATGTAAAAGCATGAACTGATAAAACCCCTGCAACATAAACAATCGTGGACCGAGCTCAGATTCTGGCCATGTTCAGTACTTTTGTTGCATGAATATTCACGAGTGAGATGATAGCTGTCCTCGCAAAATCAACAGCTTGGGTTTTTGATAACAATCAAAGAAAATAATAACTTGTCAAACACAACGTCTTACAATACGTTGTTTAACATGGCCATAACTGAGACAGCGGACCACTGGCAGCATCGCGAGAGAGGAAACACCACTTACTGTGCTTGCTGAGAGGACGGAGGGATATTTTTGGGTCGATTTACGCATTGATTTGGTTGTACGTCTCCACTTGGTGCCGGCGTGGTGCAGCTCCGTTCTGGTCTCCTCTCCAACGGCAGCCAGGTCTCCAAAAGACTGATGAACCACAGACTTTTGTAGATGATGTCTGCAGGGAAATCATCCATTAACGTTTTATCATGAAATAAAAGCTGGTGTTCCCTGACAGCTCAGACACAGTTAACGTTAGCGAAGCGTCTGAATTCACTTGCTGTTTTTTTTATTCTTCTGAAAATGAGTGTAGAGAAATGGCATCTTGAGAGTAAAACACAGGGAAAGATTCACTCAGGAGGACTTGGACATCTGTCCTGTATTTTTCTCAGCCTTCATGTGATTTACTCACATTAACGGTAATTCAATTTTTGACTATTTTCATCTGATTGCTTTTTTGATTTCCGATTAAACTGAAGTGAACTGTCATCATCTCTTATTTTAAAAATGGTGTTGACGTCCAGTCTGAGTGATCCCATCACAAGTGGATCCAGTGCACCGGGAGTAATGTGTGACAACTTGTGATCAGATCTCACTCCTGTTGAGGCATCGTACATCATACTACATACACAGCCCTTTAAACTAAAACTCTAGATGTGCTGCTAGCAAATGTAAATGCATTGAAGGTACATCTAGCAATCATCCACTGGAGCTCGTTATCTGCACCCAAAAGTCAGGGAAAGCCAATCAAATCATTCTATCCTTGTAAAGAGAGTCTCTGGGCAGACTTAACGAGATAATGACTCTGTGGCGAGGTCATGCAGGTGGTAAAGTGTGTAGATGGCTGCAGCTGAAGGTTAGCTACAACGAGAATCAACTTTGGTATCGACAGTTAAAGATCCAGACTTTGTCCTTGAACATTGAACAGAGGACAGCATTCAAATCATTCTTTTCCAAGGTAGATGTATTTTCTTTTTAGCCGACAGCTACAGCAAAAGTTTAAATTACTCTTCTGCACAACTCACTCTCCCACGGACTCATTTTTGTCTTTCTGAATATGTAACCGTGTTCATTCCTCTGACTGGTCGTGCAAAGGCCGTTTGATAGGCAACTGTTGGTCCCGCCCCTTGGATCGGGAAGTCCTGTGGGTCGTTTTCAGACCTGGATCTGGTCTGATCTATCAGACCAGCAATCCTTCAGTGTGTCCCGGGTCCGGTTGCGTATACGCCGCTAAAGCCGAGGACACACCAACCCGACGTCACCCGCTGTCGGCCGACTGCTGTGTCGCCTCCCGTCGCCTGTGTCGGGCTGGGTCGGGCTCAAAAAGAAGCACTTGGACACACCGCAAAGGCGACACCCAACGGCCAACTAGCACGTACGTTCTGCGCATGCGTGAGAGGTAATTCCCCTCCATACCAGCAGGCAGCGGTAGTCTGTATTCACTCAAAAACAAGGGAAAACCGGAAGCTCTGGGAAACCGTAAACAAAACAAATAGGCTTCATATTCACACCACATTTCCACACCACTCTCGCTACCACGATGCGTAAGAATAAAGAATCGGCACTGACATTGTCAGCCCTCGGCCTTCAGCTTGTTGAAGAAGAAAAGAGGAGGCGGAGGCGAAAAATAAGAAGAAACCGCACTACATGGGTGAAATCATGGATACAACAGCGACAGGCTCAAGGACTGCACTGATTCGCTACCTGAACAGCCAATCACAGAGTGAGCTGTTTGACCGACGGCCGACGCCGATTCGACATGTCGAATCGGCTGAAAAGCTGCCGACGGGCGGCCGACCTGTGGCGACGTGCGGGACACACCGGGGAAACTAGGCCGACAGACGCGCACCGACGCTCATCGACGGCCCGACGGCCGACAGTCGGCTTGGTGTGTCAGGGCCTTAAGGGAACGTGGTCACATGTAGCCTGGGCCACCTCTGACTGTGGTTGGAGGGATCAGATCTCAGTGTGTCATCAAATGCATCCTGTGTTTAGACTTATACTTCAGGATGTCTACTTGTGATTGGATCACTTGGGATGGATGTCAATACCAAGCATGAACAGCACTTGTGTGTAACGCCACCTCAGTCTGAAAGTATGTCATTCAGTGAGTGTTTCAGATCAGGGTACTGTGGTATTACAGAATTACTCAGTTATCCTATCTTTTCTTTCATTCAGCATGACATCCTGCTGTACTTGTATCTTATAGCTGGAACTGCCTCATTCACACACCCAGTTCCACCTCTGCAGCTTCTGCCCTGCTGAGCTGGGCCAATCCGTTCCACTGCTGCTCTGGTCCACCTTGGGAGGTAGAAACAGAGCTAAACAGTGTTAAAGGCTTAACGCAAGCACGATAATGAACACAAACGCTACACAGAGGATTAAAGTAGTCCGTCATTAGGTTGGCGAGTGATGTTTCGACTGGCATCTGATTGTACAGCCGTTCAGGTCTGAGTGGCTGGTAAGGTAAGCAAGGGAAAGATACTGCCAAAAAAAGAAAAGAAGAGGGAAATAAATTGGCTATTATGAATTTTATAATGAATTTTGTCACTTGACTTTGGAGACCTCCACCAGCTGATGGCAGGCCGGGTCTCTTTCTCCTCCCAGTGCTTTAACTTTGCGAACTCCAGCAGCGATGCGGAGAAGGAGGTCGGTATCCTATGGCAACAATGTGAGACGGACTATTTTTATTGGCGTTTTTTTGCCACCAGAGACACTGGGACGCTGTTGCTGATTAATGAGTGCGGTGTAAAGCGAGGAGATCGTCTTAAGACGGTGGAAAGTTGGAGCGCACTCACTGAGCCATCATGAGGTCACTTTGAATGCACAGCTGGAGAGTGGAGATGGAGATAAGAGGGTGAAAGTGGCTACTGACTACCAAAGAAACACACATCTCCACACACTCCACCACCTGGAACCAGCTGTTATAAACAGAGACGTAAAAACATGGTTTAAATATGCTATTTTTAGGGTTTTCTCCTGACTCTTAATGCATTTTTGTAAAATTCAACTCTGATGAGATCAAATGATTACCACATGTACAGAGTTATTTCACCAGCAGCGAAGAGCTGTCAAAACATCCTTCACATTATCTGACAGGCAATATTTTATTATCTGTCATCATAACTGAGTACATTGATTGGTGGGGACTGCACTTGTGGCCATTTCCTGTGAGGCTGTGATAAGGGCTGATGTTGTGCCTGAGGTTGAGGAAGTCACCTCTGCGTTATCTGTCATTGCCGCGCTGTGACCAAGAAGTCGACTGACGCCTTGGGCCGATAAGATAAATTGGGGGAGGGGTGGGGGGGAAAGGAAATGCCCCTACCTGTCCTCTGTGGAGGATTGGTAAGAGGATGCATCCGACTCTGACGAGCGATAGCGTCGTCGCCGATGCGAGTGAGTCCGCGAACTGGAGGGGAGCATGGGAGAAAACGACACAAGTGGATAAGGAGCTGAGAACTTTATGATCACTTACATACATATATACATACATACATACATACATACATACATACATACATACATACATACATACATACATACATACATACATACATACATACATACATACATACATACATACATACATACATACATACATACATACATACATACATACATACATACATACATACATACATACATACATACATACATACATACATACATACATACATACATACATACATACATACATACATACATACATACACAATAAAAATACTATAAATGTAGGAAAAAAAGACTGGGCGTTTGAGATCAACATTTCTTACCACTTGTTAATCTTGTCTGCATTTTATAAAGCAAAAGACAACTGCAGGTTATTAGAACCTGGCTGAAAAGTGCACGATACAAAAACTGTCACAGCAAGTAAATATTGAAGATATTGTTAACACAGTCTCGAGTTCTCTGAAGCGATTAAAAACATCAGTAATAAACCATCAGTGCACGTCTGGGAACAGTTGTAGGAGGTACAGACGCTCAACCAACCAACCTTAACAATCATCGTTTTGTTTTACTAACGTGTGCTTTTTGGTTTAAAGTGACTAAAGGGCTGCAACCAACAACTATTTTTAATCGTTGATTAATTTATCTATTTTTGAAAGAGTATTATAACAACTTAAACCATTTTATTTAGATCAATTTTACGGCTTGACCACATATTTTGAAACAAAGAAATCTCCATAATAACTCAAAATCCCAGCAGGCTTTGCTCCATTTATGATATTTAGGTGACAAGGAATAAAACCCTCATTGGGCATGGACCCCAAAACCCAGCAGGGCTTCCCGCTGATGCACAGCAGTCCAGGCCCGCCTAAAGGCAGCAACCCCCGCCGCCCCTGGTCACGCATAGAACAGTTAATTTACAACTGATTGGGCTGTTTAGTTATTATTTCCTGATAAGTTAGGTGGTGCCCCGTTCTGATTTATTCATGATATTAATAACTTTCATCAGACAATTATTAATAACCCTTTAATGACTTAACAAGCACCCCCTTTGTTGCAATACTATCTAGTTTTAAAATTAACCTAAGGTTGCTGCCTGCATGTGCCAACTAAGAAGAGCATATTGAAAATGCTTTTTTCAGTGAAAAATATGTAATTTATTTAACTCGTGTGATAAACTTTGCTGCTCATAAGACTATATGAAAAGTAAACAAAGTTGGATCCAGTGGTTTCCAGGAGGATTTGGCAAAAGAGGATAGGGTTGGATGAAGTTGGAAGAATTACACTGGAAACCCCTGAAGGAGACCAGCTGACTGGAAAAGGAGACCAGAAAGCAGAGAAATACGGGTTTTTGCACTTCTATGAGCCATTGTGGCGCCTCTGAAGTACGACCGAGGTTCACCAGCGTCTCTCACACACGTCTACAGACTACAGTCACACATTTGTAATGTTTAGCTTCTCATTACTGTTCTCCCCAAATGCCTGGTGCAAATCAAAAAACTCAAAAAAGAAAAAAGAGAGCTCTCTGATGGTTTACTGCACAATACACTGGATATTACGCTAAATGCACGCCGACCGACCACCTGCAGCTTTGAGTAGTGAGTCCTGGAGAGTCTAATCACGTATTAGAGGGTCATTTTTGAACTATTTGAGACCAAGTCTGAGAAAAAAAACATGCTAAGCATATTTAACTTTCTTCTGCTCTCTGTATCACTCACAGCGGAACAATAATGAGGGATGAGCTAAAATATTATTTATCTATAAAACCTTCTGTACTTGCTTATTCATGGCAAATTTGGAGAAAATAAAAAATAAAGTTTTGACTACTGACTGACTACAAGTTAACAAGAATTGATTAATTATGAATTCTATTTGAATACGGTAAGTTAATGAAAATGAAGGCAATCATGTTTATGTTTACAGATATACCATGCATATATATATATATATATATATATATATATATATATATATATATATATATATATATATATATATATATATATATATATATAGACACACATACGTTATAAAGAATGTAAAGTCCTGTTAAGTCTTTTTAACTTAAAAAATATAGGGCCGCCGATAAAAGTAACTAATAGAATCATATTCCATAAATGTGATCAAAATTATCCTATTAAGCAAAAATATCTTTGCCATGGGGTACGAAAGATTTTCTTAAAACCACCAAAATAGTCACATTTTCTTGAAACACAGATCTTTTTACTTTCCGACGAGTGCGTTTTTGCATCTGTAGAAGGAGCAGGAGGTTCTTGTCTCTCACTCTGACGTCTCCTTCCCACCCAGCTCGCTGCCACTCTGCTCCACACTCACACCTTTAATCCTGAAGTGTTATGTAATAAAAGAAAGTATTTGAACCTCTTCAATGAGGAACCTGAGTGACTGAAATGGGGATCAGAATTCGATCAACCTATTTTTTTCTCTTTCCTACTTATATTGTGAGGTGATGAAACGTTGTCGTCTCAGCTGTAGAACATGACATCTTTAAATGTAGATCACATGGGACGTTACTAATCACTAGTGACTTTACGGCTCTCCTCTGTTGAGTCGCTCCACCGACACACACAGTTCAGAGGCTGCTTCCATCTATGATCTGATACAGTAAGCAGTTTCCACAGGATTTACATTTTTATCCCTTCAGAAAAATCTCTTTCAACTTCAAACACCATCGAGGTGGAGACCCTGTTGTAATCTGCAAGCGGCTCCTTGAAATCATCAAATTATCTACATCTCTATACATATTTAGTTAATTAAGCAGCTGCTGAACTTGGCTCCACGCTTGCAAAAGGCGATGTTGAGATATAAACAGGAAACTGGTTCCTCTTATCCTCTTTCACCTTCTCATTTTCTCTTTGCAAGGTTTTCCAACATTGTTTGCTCAAAACCTAATAAGTAAAAAGTACGTTTCCACTGTGGCTATGCGTGATTATTCCTTCAGTTAAAATTGTTGAAATTTCATGAACTAGTAGACTATAGCATTCTGCAAATTATGTTTAAAGCTCATAAAAAAACTTTACCAATCAACATTCAGAAAAGATTTGAAAAAAGAGAAAGCAAGTATAACTTAAAAGAAACAGAGATTTTAAAAGAACAAGATGCAGGACAAAATTGATGGAACGTTGTGTTTCTGTGAAAGGAATCAGTTTATGGAACAATCTGAATAAGGAAAACAAAGAATCCAAATCAAACATTACATTCAAAAGAACAATTAAAGCCTGTATGTTAAGTAAATATAATGAAATATGTTAGTTTAAGTTTGATTGAAATACCCATAGACGGCGGTAATTACATTTTTTTTAGTTTTTTTATTTCACTTCGTTGTTGTTTTTTTTTATTTTTAATTAATGTTATTTGTGAAGTTATTTCTTGGAAAAAGGGGCAGATCAGATAAGATTCTTCTTCTTTCTGCTCCCTTTTCATTCACAATTTAAGAGCATTTGTATTTGTATTGAATTGTTTTATTTTTTTTGAATGAAATAAAGAATAAAATGAAATGAATGAAATTATGGTATTTTTACATCAGTCCGCTCTCTTCCTTGCCAGAGAGCGTTGGGACGAGGTTGGAGGGTCTCACGGTCGGAGGAGGAAGCTGCAGAGACAAACGCAGAGACAAACGCTCTGATGCAACAGTCACACACTGACCTTTTCTTGCGCTTGCGTTCATCCTTCCTCTTGTGTTTCAAACTGGAGGAGCTGGAGGGATGAAAGAGAGCAGAGTCGTGAGCCGGGGATGTTAATACCCACAAAGCCTACACAGACGGGGTGCTTCTCACGGAGAGACTTGACTTTTAAGGTGGAAATCCAATAATCTTACAGTAAGCAAGTACCAATTGTTACGGTGCATTTATAACCCCGCTGTAAGACTTATTTATTTTTTTATGTCTTTTTTCATGTGAAAAATTTCAACCTTTAGAAATGAACACAAGTTATTATATACAGTACCTGTGTTTTGCTTTTCTGGAGGTATACCTGGAAAGTGGAAAGAGATGATTTTGATCAGCAAAAAATAAATATAAAGCCATGTTTCTGTTAGCGTGGTCATACATGAGGAATACCTATGCCGCTTGCTCTTCTTGGAGCTCTTCTTCTTCTTCTTTTTCCTCTTCCTCAGTGGTGACAGGCTGCGGGAAGGAGATCTGACGCAGGGAAATGAAGCATGAATGTGAGTTTGAACAATCACCTGTACACCTCTGCTCAGGCACGACGGGAGAAGGGAGGAACGATGCTCTCACCTCTTTCTTTTCCTCTTTCGCTCAGACTTCCTCTTCTTCTTCTTCCGCTTGGGCCGAGGGGAGATGACCTCATCATAGGAGGTCCTGTAAGCACAGATGGGTCAGAAGGATCAGCTCTGAACCCACACGTCGTCTCACCCAATCCAAATGTTTGAACTCCGAGATTTGATTTACTTGGAATCTTTAAACCCGCTTTAAATCTGTTGCTCAGAGAAAACGGACGGGAACCGAAAAAAAACATGTCTCTTTTGGAGTCAGGTGATTGGTTGGAGGTCCTTATTTACCTTTTTACTGTTTTTTTTTTTTTTAACTATTTTTTAGGTCATCTGAGGTCAATACTGAATAACGTCTTTTATTGTGAAAGCAGACTTACACATGTCAAGTTTTATTGTCTCTCTTTTATTTCTGTGACTGAGGAAACTATGTTCACGAGTCTGTTACTCGCGACTTAGTGATATGTCGGAGGACGATGAAGTGAAATACCTGCAGCCACAGGCGAAAGCGTCAGGACGGTGTCATGAAGGAGGGAATTCCACGCAACATCAACGACTACAGTCTGAGTACGCAGCTGCAATTTCATGACAACAGATTTTTTCAACTCCCTGTAACCCAGATCTCTGCTACCCCCCCCATGAGCAAATCCATTCCTTTACTTATGGAGTAAGATAACTTCCAAAAAGATGTGTCCATGTTTCTACAAAGAAATTTACGTTTTACGTCTCATTTATTCATTCACACATGAACTAATATACTTGGGAAATAGTTAGGCACTAAATATAATATATTTAATTTTCTCAGATGGCAAAAAAAACACAATAAAAACAATCCTAACCCTAATAATTTATCAGACTCATGTGTGTGACAGCAGAATTTTGGGTACAACTTTTTTATTTACATACAAATGTTTATTATTACGAATACGAATAGTTATAACATGGACACATCTTTTTGGAAGTTATCCTACTCCATATTTACTTGTGTACTTTGTCTTTTCTGCTTGTTTTTGTAAAAAACAGTCTCCACTATTCATCTGAGCCATCATTATCTGTTCCCACTTATTACAGTCCAGGGTCTGCTGGAGTCTGTCCCGGCTCACTATGGGTGAAGGCACTTTGAGGGGTACAACCAATGCGAGCGCGGGGAGAACACGTAGACTCCCCCACAGCAACACGTCTGCCATGAGACGGACCAGTATCCTTCAGTGCTGTCCACTCAGCCCACTGCTGATTGAAACTGTCTACACGATTTCAGTTGATCTGTTGGCACAATTAGAATCAGAATCATCTTTATTGGCCAGGTTCGAACATTGTCCAACAAGGAATTTGACTCAGGTAATTTCGCTCTTTAGGCAGTAAATAAACAAAAAATAAACAAATTTGGTATTTGTTGACGTATATACAATAAACATTTAAGGTGCAGCAGTTTGATGTAGAGAAAGAAAGACAGCTTTGAATAAAATAACCTATATACAATTATACAAAACAAGTTATACAAAAAATTATACAAAAATACAAAAAGTGAGAGGTGCAGCAGAGTGAGGGAGACATGATTATTGCCAACGGTGCTTGTTGCAGCATGTAACTGATGTTGTAACTGGTATTTTCAGCAGTTGCTATTGTTATTATTATTATTGCACGTTATTGGTTACTCGTTATTGGTTAGACTTTTATTAAAGACTTGAATCAAGGGCAAGTGGTCTTTTTTTGATGGTTCCTGTAGATGTTTTGCCCGATGGCCAGAAACCATCCTGTGCTCATCTTTGACAAACTGAGAAAATTAAAAAGGCCTCAACAACGCAATCTCTGAGGGTTACTATGAACCCCCCCCCACCCTCCCCCCACCCCTTCCCCCCCACACACACACCCACCCAAACTCCAAGACCTTGAACAAGAATGAGCCGGCGTGCATGGATGGATGGATGCACAGAAAGCTCAGATTTTAATGTAAGTTCCCACTAAATATTCCTGTCTGTGTCTGCTATTGAAATACGTTTAGAAGAAGCATTTGGTGGACTGTTGGAGCTTTATTATTATTATTATCATCAGTATTATTGTTATTATTATAAAGGCAACCACCATACACGCCAAAATCAACCTCAATGAGGCTGAGTGGGTGTTATTTCTCTGTGTCTCTTAATCATCGTTATTTGCCCCTGGACCTTCTCTTACGGGTATTCTTATGGATATTTTAGGACGTTGACTAATGAAACATAAACTTTGAGCAAGAACGTGAATTTCTGTGTGCAAAACTCTTATAACAAGAGAGCTAATTACCACAAATTCAGCCACATTCACACTTGTGATTGCTGCTAATAATCAGAACAATAAAGCATGCATTAATAAAGGCCCTGTATAATTAGCTGCTGTAGTATGATACATGAAAATCTGAAAACTTATACGAAAAGGAGATAAGGCAACGAGAAAGTCGTAGAAAAAGTAGTTTTTTTCTTCTGTGTGTTTGATGATTGTGAAATTATGTCAAACATTAATAAAAATATGAATGTTAGCATGTCTGCTTGAGAGTGAGAGGGAGGGAGACGGAGAGAGAGTGAATGCATAATATTTCCAGACAATAATCCACATGACTCATCTGGACTCAACAACAATCACCACTAAGATGATCAGCAGAAATGTCCGTGCTGAGATGATCCATCAGCAGGATGACCAAGTCCAATCAACAGATCAACAGCGGCGTAGCTTGACTCAGAGGTCTCAGGGCAGACGAGATCTCACATTTAAGAGTTAGAACGAACAATGTCGCTGCTCCTGCTGCCTCAATCAGCTAAACATGTGATTCTTATATTTATACTCGGAGATTATTATTGTATCCTTCATTTCACAGGGATAATGCGCCACAGGGATTTGCAGCAGACGATCAAAAGCTGATTTTATGAGCAAAGGCAGTCAGTGGTGCACGCAGCGCAGTGGTAGAAAGGTAACAGTCGGTGGTGCTCAATTAAAAAGGTACACTTCCTCCATAAAAGGCAGGTTTTATCTGGGCTCAGACTCCTCGTGAAGCTCTGCTCTGCGAGGACGCCACTAGCAGATGCAGGAGATTTTGATCTGTTTTCATCCCCTCATATTTCATCCACACAAAAAGCCTGCGCACACGTTCAGGTGCAGGGACGCACTCCTTCAGTCGGGCAGGAAATGTTCCCATTATCCATCTTTACTGCTCCATCTTACTTTAGGCAGGACTTCATCATCATGTGTGGAAAAGGAAAGTGTCAGATTTCGTCTGCCGGGCAGACTGATGACAGTCCAGAGGTCTGCTTCTTCATCTGCCTGAAAATGACTTATCTGGAGGAGAAGACGGAGACTGTCAAAGCGCCGGAGGCTCGCAGGGTTGGCCTTTCAAGTGCAGAAGCACAAGAAAAGCGTGAGCAAGCACACTGAGCAAGAAAGGGAAAAGTTTATAATTATAATAGGCTCAATAGAGCTTGTAGAAGTTTTATTTATTTACACATATTTGGGGCTTTCACCCGAAGAGAGCGGGGACCGGCACCCTCAGTAAGGTTAAGCCTCTGTAGACTATGGATGGATAAATGTTTGGTTCGGGTATTTTGACCTCAACGTACAACGTCAATGCAGATTTAATTAAGTGTAAAAAAAAGAATATATTAAAATCTACACTAGTTAAAGTATGCAGACAAAAGGAATTCACCATTCTAAGATATGCAAAAGGTTTGTGAACAGACACAATGAAGTTATAAAGTTATAAACGTAGACCTGGTTGCCTAGTTACCCTGAACTGCATTAGGCGGGTGGAGCTCCTGGATGGATGGGTGGATGGATGGATGGATGGATGGATGGATGGATGGATGGATGGATGGATGGATGGATGGGTGGATGAATGGATGGATGAATGGATGGATGGATGGGTGGGTGGGTGGATGGATGGATGGGTGGATGGATGGATGGGTGGATGAATGGATGGATGAATGGATGGATGGGTGGGTGCATCCAAGCCTGAAACTCTATGGGCCTGATTTACTAAAGGTTTGCGTGCGTAAAAACGTGTGCAAACTTGACAGCACCCGCAAACCAAAGTGCCAGCTGATCTACTAACAGCGTGCAAAGACGACTGCGTCTCTGAAATGCGCTAAATAGCACACGCAATTCATTTAGTACTTTTGCCCTGATGAATAATCAATATGGGGCGTACCCGGCAGAAATCCTAAATACTGGGAGGGGAAGATGCAAATAGGGTAATTTACCACACGCAATGAGATTTACCAAGCCTGAAAGTAATTGCGCGTATTGTGATTGCGTCTGTATTTAATACGTTCGAAAGGAAGGTGCTAATCTGCTGCTGCTGCGGTGTGTCAGTGATCAGCGCAGACAGACTGCAGCTTCGCCTGAATTATGGTTCCGCGTTAAATCGACGGCGTAGCCGACGGCGTGGGGTCGCGGTGCAGTGTGCGTCGCCGCGTAACCTACGCCGTCGGTTCTGCGTTGGTGTGACGCGGAACCATAAATCAGCCAATCAGGGAGCAAGGGGTTGGGGGAGCTGGGTTGATGTTGATCCGCGGACAAAACTTGTTAAGGAGCATCAAACTCACTCTTATTCTTTAAATTAAGAGAAACAAATTATAATTTAAGAAGGCTGTGGGTCTTTGAAAGATGTCGTGTGAGGACTAATGTTAAATATAGACGTGTTTCATTTTTGGGAGTCAAATTATGGAATCAACTTAGTGATGAAGTGAAACTGTGTAAATCTCTGTTGAATTTTAAAAAAATATTGAAAAGTAAAATAATTAAGGATTACAATGCTAAATGATTGGAGTATAATTTGGTTAAGCAGAACAATTTAAAGGGAAATTTCTCTTTTTGTTTCTTTTCATATTGCAGATAATCTGGGTTTTCTGTTGGAAAGTACAGGGTAGGCAAATATAAGCTTTGGCTTCAGCCTATTCCTTTTTCGGTTACAGAGTTTATTATTATTTTTTGTGTGAAACTGATGAGTGTAAACTTGTATGAAAGTGTTTTGTCATTTACACACACACACACACACACACAGTTTGAATTGCAAATAATGTAATGTAACCGAAATAAACAATTCATTCATTCATTCATTCATTCATATCTACGCGGAAATAACACTAAAATATAAAGAAGGCTTCCCAAAGTGTGATCTATGGTGAAATAGGAAAATTAAGATGTGCAACTCTTCTAAAGGTGAGACATGCATTTAATTGACTTCATGGCGCCAGCCTTGGTGTTTATTATTACGCAAATGTGGAATGTTTGGGTCTGTCTAATTTCGTCAAATTAAATTTGGAGATTCACCGTTCACATTTTTATGTGTATGCGTTGTATGAGAGAGAGATGGAGAGGGCGAGGGAGGGAGGGAGAGACGTGGCCTGTACGTCGTTGTTTTTTGTTTTTTTGCAGTTTGGGTGCACAATACACTTGTGTGTGTGTGTATTAAAAAGAGATTTTGCAGTATGTTGTGTAATTGAAACTGGTTTGCTGTGATCGTTGATGGCAAACTCATATTAAGCATTTACATCGCTGGTTATTATGTGCCCCCCAATTAGATCTGTTCTGCCGCCGACTCTGTTTTAACCTCATCTGCCGTTCTTTTTGTCTTATAACTGCATTTATTCTATCGCAGATTTTCTCCGATATTGCGTTTCTTTTGGTAATGTTTAAATTTCTTTGCTGTAGTTCATGAATGTGTTTATTTTCCTCTTCCACTAATATTTCTAACTCCAACGTGTCAAATTTCATTTTGCGCTTGCGACTATATCCTGCTTTCCATCCACTCTCCATGGCGCAAAGTTTGCGCCGCAAACCGTAAGACGCGCAACACCTCATTTAAATACTGCGGTTTGCACCTGTTATCAATTGCGCACGCAATCTTAGTTGATCACCCGCAAAACACACAACAACAGCACGTGCAAACCTTTTCAGTGCACACGCAATTTAGTACTCTTTATTTAGGATCTTAGTAAATCGGGCCCTATGAGCGAGACTATTTTGGGACTTTGACTATGTTGTGACCTGTAAATGCTTTTGGTTTTTCATGAATAGCACATTTATACTTTTAAACGGATAACAAATAGTTACTGTGGTAAATGTTTTTTCCATCTTTTCCTGTCGGCGCAGCGTGTGCATATGAAATACTCAGTGAAGTCGGTACTCCACATCTACATGTAAGTGAAGTGTGGCATCAAGCGGCTCAAGGAAAGATGTTTTCTGAAGGAATTATTACACTTTTTTAAAATTTCTGATGAGTGTTTTACAATTATTTTCAAAATACTTATCCCAAACTAGCACTTTTTATGTAGTCCTGCCATCTCTATTTTTTAAGCATCAAACTGGTCCTTTTTTTACCCAAATGCAATGTGGAAAATTATCTTTTATTTGGGAATTCAATGTAAAGTCAATGCAAGTTTAAGGAAACTTTGTATAAACCTGAATAAGAAAAGTTGTGCTGAATTAAGACAAATTCAAATTAAACTGCTCAATTATTTTACATCTTCCAAGTAAAATTTCAGAGCAAATCAAACCACGCTGCAACATAAAAGCAAGCCAAATGTATGGTTTTGATTGAAAGTCTACCCTGCACTTACGTATTCATCCTTATTCAGCAGGACCCTGACATCACCACATAGTCGCTCGAAGCAATCTACACCGTCAGGACTACGCCTGGGCTGCTGAGGTCACGCCATCGCAGACGTGCAGACGGCCGCTCTGGGTGAGCTGTCTTCACTTCCTCTGTTGCTCCACCCGAGTCGCCGGCGTGATGACAAATACACCGACAGCAGTCGCGCTCAAGCGAAAGCGAGACTGAAGTAGTGGGGGTTGTTTACTGCTGTACGTACTGTATATTCAAATGCAAGAATTTGCATTTGCATGAAGCAACATTCACCTCTGAAACCAAATACCTTTCAGTCATATGAAAAAAAAACAGTGCTGTGAAAAAAAATTTAAATAAAAAAAGACTCTCATTGAAATAACATTAAAATGCCGTTCTTCTTGACTTTGCTGTGGTCAAAACAGACGACATGCCTTCAAGTATAAGTTGTGTACAACAGATTTTGAATCCCTTTCATGTTCGCTGGAGAATAATTGGTGCCATTTATAAGTTAAATTCAAAGAAAGGGTCTTCCTTGTTGCAGAAGCCAGAGGTCATGTGGACGGGGGACTGCGATACAGACAGGAACACGCTTGATATATGCAGCCGCAACGCTCTGGAGACCCTGATTCGCTGGATGCAGGACGGTGTCCGGCGATAATAAACGGCCCCGCTCTGCACATTTTGGGAGCATTAGGAGCTGAAATCCATTAGGGCTGATTAGAGAGACCAACCCAAGTACCCTCTCCTGATAATGAGAATGCTTTGTCACTCATTAGTACCTCCAGCATTCTGGCCTCGGAGAGAGCATTTGCATTTTCTCTTGCCAGCAGAAATGGTTTATTTTGATGATGTGGAGGGAATTAAAAGGGAAAATGAGAGAGCAATCAATTTCCAGCCACAGTGGGATTTTTGATTAGTGAAACAATGAGGAATGAAAGCAGGATTCGGGGACATTTGATGAGAACAGAGGCAACACTGAATCCAGGCTCCAGCATCTTCCTCGCTTTGTCCTTGGATGTGACTACATCCCATAGATGTCTTTATTCAAAAAACCCACAGGGTGCCAGGGACTGTTCCTCACAGCCTTGCGATGTGACTAAGTTCAGGTTTTCATGTAATAATAATAATAATGCATTCTATTTGTTAGGCACTCTTCATCCAAGAATCTCAGAGTGCCACAGAGCCAGTACATAGTTAAAACTAACAATAATAAGTCATAAAATCTCAACTCAAAAACACCTTCCTGAATAAAAAGGTTTTTAGGCCAATCTTAAAAGAGTCCAGTGTCTGTGCCGCCCTTAGATGGTCAGGGAGACTGTTCCATAAGCAGGGCACTACTGAGCAAAAGGCCCGGTCGCCCATGATGCGGAGATTGTTGCGGAGCGTGTTGGAAACCTGGAGGAGCGAGCAGTTTGTAGATCTGAGGGTGCGGGTAGAGGTTTGGGGAGTAATGAGTTCTTGTAGGTACGGAGATGCATGTCCATTTATGCATTTAGGGGTGAGGAGTAGGACTTTGTATTCAATCTGGGTTGGGACAGGAAGCCAGTGGAGTGAGTGGAGAACGGGTGTTATGTGCTCATATTTCCGGACTCTCATCAGGATCCTGGCAGCGCTGTTCTGAATGTATTGCAGTTTCCGGATGTTCTTGCCAGTGATCCCAGTGAAGAGTGAGTTGCAGTAGTCCAGTCTAGAAGAGATGAATGCATGGACGAGCTTCTCTGCATCTGACAGGGTTAAAGTGGGGCAGAGTTTGGAGATGTTTTTGAGATGATAAAAGGAGATTTTGCACAGGTGTTTTATATTATATGGTCATTAAAGGTCAGGTGAGGATCAAACCTAACTCCCAGATTAGTGACTGTGGAGGAGAGGGGTATGACCTGACCATCGAAGGTGAGGTGAGTTATGGAGGATGACTGAACCTGGTGTGGAGTGCCAACAAGGAGGGCTTCGGTTTTGCTACTGTTTAGCTGGAGAAAGTTGTTGCTCATCCATATCTATATCTCCCCAAGACATGGCGGAGAGACATAAAATGGCTGCAGAGGGGCTTGGGGCAGTTTTTATGTAAAGCTGCGTGTCGTCAGCATAACAGTGGAAGGACATCTTATGTCTGCTGATGACACGACCAAGGGGGAGCATGTAAATAATGAAGAGGATGGGGCCGAGGACCGACCCTTGCGGAACACCACAGGAGACAGGGAGCAGTCTGGACTTGCATGCATGTAATAAGACGTTTCAATTGATTCAATGTAAATTAATGTTATTTAAGTGCAAGTCACTTATTTTACTTTGGCAAGATCTACTTTTAAGAACTCATCCATTTAAGCCAACAAACAGCAGATTGATTTTGTGGTACAGCTTATGTTGGATTTTTGTACTTCTGCTCGGCAGGACATAAAAAACAAAACAAAGAACAAACGTCATTCCCAGCCGGCGCTTCTTAGGGAAAGTAAACGGAAAGAAGAGCCATCTCAAGTGTTTAATCACCTAAAGAATCTTTTGTATTAAAATAAATAAATAAAAGTTAATTCAGTATCTTGTATCTTGCACAATTGTGGTACTCATGGGGGAGAAGTCTGAACAGATTTATAGTACCACGTTTAGTCAAAAACTGTGAATATCAACAACCTGGCTACCGCGAGGAAGATTGTAGGTCACTTCAAACACAAAAATGTTATTCTTTAGGCCAGAAAAGGACAGTAAGAAGTAAGAGTGGAGGCTAAAAAGCACATTACTGGCCTTACTTTATGATACTGTTGCACTTTTATTTGCTTATTTTTTTACATGCCTGCTGGGTATTTTAAGTTGAGCTGGGTTTTTTTTATTTAATGCAAATTTATGTTTAAATTTGCATTATTTTTACTAGTTAATAGTTGCACAATTATTACTTGATTGTTCAATCTCGAAGAGAACTGCTGTTCAAGTGCTAAATGATAAAAAAAGGTGAATAAAATAAAAATAGGGGACAACCTTGATCTGTTTATTTTGCCTTTGTTAATTTTTTCAATGTGTTACGAAAGTATTGGATTGGGACTCGGTATCGTCAGATACTCAAAATGAAATGACTCGGAATCGGATCGGGTCAAAAAACCCTGATCGGGACATCCACATTGGCAGCAACGGGACTTGGTAACTCAGTCTTAAGTGAGTCAATCACAAATTCCTCTTTCAAGATGATAGGACAGCAGAAGGAACGACCATCTTTCCCCAGGTGATTCACAAGCGCATGCACTTATACAAGGAGGTAGATGAAAACTGAACTCTGTGTTTGTCCTACGAACTCCTTGGAGACAAGAAGCAGAGCTGGAGGGGACAGTTGCAGGTGGTAAGATTTTCTGTGGATTAAGAAACAGACACCAGAGGGTCCACCATTAGATGCCTTGGAAAAGAGAGAGGCTGGACTGAGACGATCAACACGAGGATGGTGAAGACCCTGGTAGAACGAGGGTAAAGGGAGGACCAAAGCCGAGGTTTCTTGAGTTTTGTCAAAGAAGGTTGATGTGACGGGGCGACATGAAGAAGACAGGGCGAGAAGGAAACTGATGATCGTATCTGGCGACCCCTGAAGGAAAAAGCTGAACGATGTGTCATGTTTCAGCCAGACAAACGGCAGCAATGCACAGATTTTCAAATGAGCTCTTCGCCTCCGTTTGTGCTGGGAGTTGGTCCCAAATACGCAGTGCCTGAAAAGTTGTTTCTCGGGCCACTCGGGGCGCACAGTGGGTTAAACAAGCGGCTCATATATTAAGGCTACAGTCTTCCTGCAGCGGTCGCAGGTTTGAATCCCGGCCTGCGCACCTTTGCCGCATATCACTCCCATTCTCTCTCTCTACCCCCTTCCTGTCTGCAACTTCAATAAGGGCCACTAGAGCCACAACATAATCTTTAAAAAAATGGTTGTTTCTCTTCTGTGGGCAATAGGCAGACATGTTCCAGACCATCTGAGAGGTCTAGATAATTCACAGTGGAGCAGTCAATCAGAGGTGTTGGCTGGCTGTAAACCACAGAAGCAGCACTCCCACACATGCTCACACGCTCGCTTTGCTTTGAGTCCAAACGCAGCTTCGTCCTGGAAAGCACCAATATGAAAATGTGCCTACATTATCCTTCAGAATTGAACCAAATCACACTGAAAAGGAGGTTTCACACAGCGTATCACAGCTCTCTCAAGACGTCGAGGCAAGCCGCGCCACTTCCAGCTGAAAAGCATATGCTGCAGAGCTGCAGTGAACGAAAGCTGAAGCTGTGACATTTAGAGAATATAACAAATATACTAAAACAAGGTGATAAAACAAGAAATAAAAACAATGTGGTCTTTGATGGCCTGTATTTGCAATAAATCTGCAATAATACAGTTGTACTCCCAGTTTTAAAGATCCCTCTCAGTTTCTTTGTCTATTCTAGACAAATGATTACCAGGAGCGTCCGTGTCTGCATGTTTCCGTGCTCAGGATAACGTTCTGAAACAAAAGCAAGCAGCTGCAGGGTAACCTTCAGTCGATTTTACGTTTATGATCCTCCCTTACGATTCAGATGCAACTGCGGATGCTGCAGACGCTCCCCTGCCGTGCAACGGACAAGGTTGGGACGGCTTCACATTAATTGAGTTTTATCCACAAGATAAATACGTGGTGTGATTTGTCTCATTCCTGAGTAGTTGAAGACTGTTCTTGGTATGAGGAGGAGGCTTTCAGGTCCAGAAAGTGCAGCTTTGAATGACAGAGTATGGAAATTCTCCCAACATCGTTGTGTTTCTCCAGCGGGCCCGACCCGATAAGACTGTTTACTTTCCATGCGGCAGAATATAGAGATTAGCTCCGTTTCTCTCGCTGAGAGTCACCCCCTAAGGGGATGCTGCTGTGCCGTTGAAAGGCTTTATCATCAGCACAGAGATCTACAGAAGCATCTCCAAAAGCAAACCGTCACCATTCATCATGAGAAACGTGTCACTCAGATCAACACTCCTCCTGCTTCACTGTGAGCTCACGAGACCCTCTGGAAGGCTTTGAATGTCTGAGAGAGTAAAGACCAGCTCACCTCCTGCTTCTGCGGTGGCGATGGTGGTGGTGGTGGTGGTGTTTACGCCCACTTCCGTTTCTGTTCGTGGTGTCCACTTGTGTTTCCACAGCTTTCCTTTCATTCTTGACCAGCTGGGGGGTTGTCGTCGTCGTTGTTTCAGAACTGTGAAGGACAAATGATTTAGTTTGTTTGCACTCTTTAGCAAAAGTTCAAGATTTGATGTTTTTCTGGTCGTCTGCACCGCTGACGCTTCTATCGTGTAAAATAATGAGGGAGGGATTTAACATGCTTGGTTAGCCCTATTCCCTCCGGTCTGCGGGGTCTGTCTTTTATTCCCCTCCATTTGGTCCCGCCAGCTGTTCTCCAGGGAAGCTGGAGGTCAGACATTTACCATTCAAATCAACGTGCCAATGGAAATGTTTTTTATCTACATGCTTCAGCTGTTTTGACATTTGAGTAAATGATGTTTACCATCTGACGCTGAGCAGATGCAGGTCAGGAATTCACTCAGTTTTTCATGAATAATTAAAATAAAAAAAACACACATATATTTGTCAATGTTGCTATATGTAAGCTTTGGATTTTTAAATATTAACAAAAAAAGGAAAAAAGCAATCAGATGAATAAAAAAAAAATCAACTCAGTTGCCACAAGCTTTTTTTATCAGGTCATGAGGTGATTTTACTTGTTTTCTTTTCAGTAACGACAACGGAAATGACATCTGAAACGAGGATTTTAAGCGGTCATTCATCATGCCACACATGGCATTTCTTATGCTGAGAAATTAACTTCAGCGCAGAGTGTACAACAACCCATCTTACAAACGAGTCACGGCACGCTACTATGCGCTGAGTGTAAGTAACTCTTAAATATGTTCCCTTAATGAGGTAACCGCTCCTGTATGCTTTTATTTGTTTTACCGGATTTTATGTTACATGCTTTTATTTTGGTACTCTTCGCCGGAAGTAACAATCGCGCATCTGAAAAGTAGGTCAATTGAACGCAGCGCTGAAGCAGAGCACGTGCGGTACGGAAAACGGACTGTGTTCTGCTGCTAAAGGCTAATCTACTGTTTATTAAGCGCCTAGCTGGAATTGGGAACAAGGTAACGTGTTTAAAATGACCACAAAGCTAACAGTCATACAGGTTTTATTTGTTTGTAAGAGCTCATTGCATTTATTTATCTGTCTTATCTAGCTTTTACAGTGTTTTCCAAAGGTGTTTTCTGAGGCTGTTTCAAGGCCTTTCACGGTGTGTTCAAACAATAAGGATGACGGTTGAACATAAATAAAGTTCTTTTGAGAAACATCAGTACGTTTCACCATTGTCTGGCTGGGGTTCGCTACACTGAGCTCTCAACTCAGAGCAGTTGTCTGGAGATACCGTCCAATCAGCTGATCTGAAAATTAATATATATTTATCGTTATGGAGGTAAAATTGCCCAATTTATCGTGATATTGATTTGAGGTCATATCGGCCAGCCCTAGCTGGGAGTCAAAGAAAAGAAAAGAAAAACACACACTTCTAATAATGCATACATTTATGGCATAATAATTTTACCTGATAAGGTAAACATGCAGTTTTTCACAGGTAAATCTTGGTTTTAAAGTCCGACAGCATGTTTGTACAATCAACGGAGATCGACTCAGTTTTGAAATTAGCCCCTAGTGGTCATTTTGAAGAACTGCAAGTTCACTGGACTTCATGTGCAGGTCCTCCTTGACAACAATTAAGCCAGCTGCCGTCCCTTCGTCTTCATACAAGGGGCTAACACATGAACTTTCTCATGATACGCTGCTCTAGTTTTGTCTGCTGTCATTTAATGAGCTGAATCTTTTAAGAAAAAAAAAAAGAAAGAATCTGTAATTATAAAAAGGGAGGCAAAGTTTTCTTTTCAGTCAGGCATTTACTGTAGCAAGTCAACCACTTCACCTGAACCTCCCCAAAATTCTCCATCTGCAGATGACTTATTAAACCGATCGATTTTATGCGGGCGTGCCTCCTTAACCCCTCTTATTATCTGTTTGAGTCGTGGGAGACTCGGGCATAATTACACCCGGCTCTCCACCCAGTGGCTCCTGTCCGATTGTAATGAGACGATAATCAGAGCCAGAGATTAGTCCATCAACACGGTCTTGTCCACTTTGAGCAGGCAGGAGCTGTCACCTTCCATCTTCCTCAGCTTCAGTTTTGGTGGTGTCTCGGCGGAGGGGGAAGTGCCCCTTGAGAGGGATCTAATAATGTAAAACGGCAGACTGAGTGCGCCGACATGCCCACGAGTGTGAAAGGTCTCAGGGGGGAGACAAAGCCAGCCACCAGACGGATGATTAGTCTGATCAAGGAGGCTGATGGGAAGGCAACCTTTAAATAAAGTAGTGATTGGACAAATTCCTCCTCGTGTAAATGCCAGGCTAAATAAATGTCTGCCGGGACTCCTCTCTGTTGTTAAAGATGTGTAAGATAATCAGACAATTTGCTTCGGTTAAATGGATATTTGAACGCATGCTGTGAATTTCATTCAAATAATTAATTCAGTTCTTCAGTATAAATCTAATCAGTTAGCGCATGATACCTTTTTTCACACATTTATCAAGCGAACAACATGTTTTTTTTCCTCTAGGGGCTCAGATGTGAAGATGTGCTGCTCTCTCTTATATTCCAGAGTACTTTCTCAGAATAATGATACAGATCCATCATCCACCATCGCCAGCGGACTTTGTGAAAGACACCTGAACAGGTCACCAGTCGATAGATATTTCATAAAGTCATGAAAACTAAGCCCAGAGAACAAAAAGCTCCCGTGGAGAGGACATGGGGACATCTAGTGGCTTTAATTGTAAATTGCAACCAACCACATCATCCTCATGTTCCAAGAACGTAGCACAGCGGTTGGTTCTTCTCCTCCGGTCATGGTGGTGATGTTATTCTCTATGTTTTAAAAAAATATTTAACTTACTTGCTGCAATACAATATAAGCAGATGTTTTTTCGCATGGTTCTACAACAACAGTTACAATCAGTGCATTGTGTCTTTGCAGGAGATTGTCTTAAATGTTGAGTGTTTTTCATGCCAACGGACATAATGATAAGTACTTAGAGTAAAACACAGTCAGTGGATTTTGTGAAATATTCAAAAGATTTGCTCTTGGCATCTGCGATACCACAAAGACAATATTATGAGGTTATATTATTATTATTATTATTATCATTAAGATGAATTATAATGTTATGAGGTTTGAGGTCCCACACATGCAGTCCAGGAGAAGAACCGAGCCCATTGCCATCCCAGCGCTTGATGTTTTAAAGTTACGTGATGTAAGATGTTATTGAAGGATTGAGTCGTTAACTCGGTCATTGTTTGATGCTGTTTTATACATCACTTGCTATTTATTAGGCATCCTTGTCTCATGAAATGTGTCCAAAAGAGGGGCTCCAGGGGTTGATGTTTCCAAAACAAATAAATTGTTAACAGGACATTGAAAATAAAACATTTGGGATTATATGTTGGTTAATAACTTAATGTAATTAATTTTTCTGTTTTATCATTTCATTACCATTGGGCTCCTAGAATCCATCTCCTTTACCCCCCATTTTCGGTGCCCTCCCTCGCTAGTTGGACATGCCTTAAGGAAGGAATGCAGCAGTTATCCTAGTCAGATCGATGTGACGGGGAGGCGACTCTACTCCAGGCCCGGCTCAGACGACTGCACCTCTCACCCTCTCTGTGAGGGGAGGTCCAGCAACCCCACAGAGGTCAGTTATTTCAGCCATTTGTAACTGATCTCGTGCTTTTACTCCCCACAATTTGTGACCATTGACGGTGGCAGGGCTGTAGATCGATCAGTAAACAGGGAGCCTCAGCTTTCAGCTCAACTCTCTCTTCACAAGAGACGGGTGCAGCGTCCTCATAGCCTAAGATGCTGCACTGATGAGCAAACAGAAACTCAGTACCTCTCTAACAAACAGCTTGATTTATATGTTGTGTATTCTCACTCAATAATAGCTTTTCCCCCCTTATGTCACTCGTGGGTGGGAATAAGGTACAATATATATAACTGTTATTAGTCAACTCTGGAGAAACTGCAAAGTGCAAAATGTTGTTTGAAGTTGGCAGTTTGTAATTAAACAAAAAAGTCAAAAGTATACATCATCCTGTCATCCTGGCCTGGAAATAAAAAAATTATCAGTAAATTTGATTACACTATGCAACGGCACAGCCGGCTCCCAGTGAAGCATCTTCAACAAGGCCAACTTCAGATAAGTTCTGTTTTATCTGACAACACAGCTTTTCCTGAAGAAAGTGGTGGAATATGAAGACGGCCGGGAACAAATCATCCTGCACATTTCCACTCAATATCAGCCAATAAAAACCACAAACTCCAACGCCTCCGTGGACTTACGGTCATCTTTTACAGTTACAGACTTCATTATACCATTTCATTTCTTCTTAAGTTTCCCGTTGAATTCCCTTCTCTTACGATAATCCCACTCCCATTTTATGTAGGTTACATTTTGTATGAGGTTTTTGGGTACTCAAAACATTGATGTTCCCCCCCCAGGGGAAATACAGATACGTCAGCTTCTGTGAAGACTTAAACAAGACACACAGGTAAGTCCGCGCAGGATAAGAGAAGGCTGAACACATTTGCTGAGAAGGCCCCGCTTGGTGTCCCTGAAGAAATCCATAACGGAGAAATGCTTCACAGCACGCTTCATTTATTCACCTCAGTTTAACTTCTTTTCTACTTCGCGGTTATTCGCCCTCACTCCGGGAGCGTTTGTTGATGACTTCTAAATAAAATCAATTTCACTGCTGCAATCGCGTGCTCTCTGGATCTGGCCCCTGAAATTTATGGTCAAACATTTCCGGGCTGGCGGCCCCTGGATTCATCGAAGGCCGTTTGTACCCGTCAAGCTGCACCTTCTCCCTCTTCACACACGGTACATCTGCACTCTCTTTTGTTCTCGAAATGCCGAAGCCATTTGGAGGGTCAGTCGAGGACCAGACTTTAATAGAATGCAAAAATATTTCAGTGGATTTAAAAGCAGTGCTTGATGACCGAGAATTATGTAAAGACTAATCCATCAAAACCCAGTCTGGAACTTTTTAATCATGAAGCAGGTAATAGAGAGACGTCAAACTGCTCAGGAGCGCTGAAATCCCCGCTCGGAGGCTTCTCACTCTCCAACTTTATGACCTCTTCTTCTCCCATAAGATGTGTCACCCTGTACATGAACGCTTTAGCGCAGCGCTGTCAGAATACTGCCACGAGCATTTGTTCCAGCCTTTGTCGTGAAAGGAGGGCGTCTCCTCCGAGCAGGGGGTTCCTCATCCTATCACACGCTGATGACGCTGGTAATAGCAGATGGTGTAAAACATGCAGCAGCCAAGCGAGGATGTGATCTTCTTCACCTCACAACAAGCGCACTTCCTCTGACGGAAATGTTTTTGGAGATGAACAGTTTTGTTTTTTAAATCTGAAAGGGGGTATGCTTCTGTAACGGCAAGGGGGGGGGGGGGGTTGTTGTTTTCTCCCCGTCTGCATGAATGTACCAGAACACAACTGTCACCAGTGTTTTCCTTAATGAATATGAGAAACTATGGTTAACCTTGTCCAGTTTTGGGTTTGACCCTTTTCCTCAGTGTGTCACACAGATTGGGGACCTATTATGAAAAACACGTTTTTTCTTGCTTTAACATATATAAAGTGGTCTCCCCTCAGCCTGCCAACTCAGAGAAGGAGGAAAGCAACCAAATTCTGCAGTGTCTGTACAGCCGCCCGGATGAGCCATCCAGTGTGATGTGGCTTCTACGAGCCGTTCAGATTCTGCTCCCTTTCGTTACGTAACGAAAATGCGATTTACATAGGTTGGCCTCCGATGCGTGAAACCACGCGCACAACCAACTCTGCCGGCCGGAGTTCCCGCCATTTTTTCGTTGCGGTGTATCGCGTCATTCAAGCAGCCAATCAGCACAGTGCCTCATTATCATAGCCCCGCCCACTCAGAATCCTGCATAGATAATGAGGTTAGAGAATGGGATGATAAAGACATGGCTCAGAGGCTGAATTTCTAATTTATTTAGCAAAAACAATCAAAAGCTTGTTTTTAAGACATTCAAGGCCTGTTTAAAATAAGTATTAGATGTCATAATAGGTCCCCTTTAAGTTGCAAAGCTCAAAGTCCAAATATCTGAAATGCTTTCTAGAAGCATGCAGCAGCCTCATTCAGTCGGTTTGGAGTAAATACGCCGGCCAATTATTGGCATCAGCAGGTGGCGATGCAGGAGCTGGTCGAGATAGCAGCTCTCACTGTTGCTGTTGGGTTTCTAATTTAGCAAAAGCATCAAGTACATCTTCCTAATTTACACTTGTCCTCGGATGTTTCACAACTGCCATGTGATGTCAAGATGCCATAATAGCCATACATTCTCTCTCGCTGCTAATTAACCAGTTTTTTTTTAACAACCTGATGCCCCTTTATTTTCCTCCCAACCTCCATCGAACCATCCGAGGATTAGCAGGATCTGCCAGCTCCCCCTCTTAGGTCCGATGGAACAGCACATTAGGATTACCCATATTAATATCATTGTTTTGGTTCATAAAATGATTTTTATACAAATAAATGAAATGGTGTTTAAAAAAAAAAAGGCCTATTAATGAATTTATCACAAATCGGTCCAGAGTGTTTTCATTTGTGCTTCCTAAAAGATGTTGTATTGATCTTAAGGCTGTTTTTTCTCTAAATTGTAAAAACAAAGCGAAGCGTATGAAACCTCGATACGCTGCAGAAACCAAGAGTCAAAAATCCATTCTGGTCGAAACCTGTATCAGACCGGTTGCCATGCCATCCCTGACGAGTTAGTGAGTCGAGAAGAGCCATGCCCGAGAGAGCGGGGAAATAAACTCTGGCAAACAAGCGAGGGAGCGTACCTGGAAGGATCAATACAGCTGAGGCTGAAGCGAAAACAAGAAAAGAACATCTGACGCTGGATGGATGAGACCCCACTTCAGGTCTCCAAGTAAACAGTGGGGGTTAAGGTAACTTGATTATCCTGCAGCCTCAAAGCTTTTAAAGGTTTCTGTACCAGATTTTAGCCTGAATTAAAATGTCGAGCACATGTTTGCTGCGTTGATGCCTGTAGCCGTGTAAATATCAACATTAAGACGGGTAAGCTTTACTTAAACATGAATTATGTAAAAAAAAAAAAGATTTTCACTGGAGTGGGAGTCAGCCCAACAGCTTATACACCCCGATTATTCAGGTTAGGGGTTGCCATGCTGCCAAAATTAGCCGCTGGCTTCAGTTACTGGCTCGCGAGGCAGACTGATGGGGGACTTGCAGGAGCTTCATCCTCTCCTGAATTCAAGAAAACGTTGCGTAAGTGACAACTGATGATTTAAGAGTTCCCCAGTGCCCCCCCCCCCCCACCCAGGAAGGTTCAGGGAGGCTAATACACTTTTCATTATCTCCGTCAGATCGACCAGGAACAATTGATCATCGTTACTGTAAGGAGTGATGATGGTTGAGATAATTATCAGGCAGAGGGATGATGAACCACCACAATTAAAACCCCAACAGGGCGGTCCCGAGTCCCTTGGCTTTAAATTACACTTCGAGTGTTTATCGACATTTCAGACTGAAGTTGAGAACAACTTCATCACCGCTCAAATTACACAAGCCGGTAATTAGACCCACACAAAGTGAATGAAAGGCATCCCTCACACGGCTGCGTCTCAGGACGCTCAAGACCTTTCCAAAACTTTTAGCACACAGTGGGAGTGATATTCATGAAACCTCGAGGGACTCTGAGGCTGTCGTTCGGCCGCAGGAACACAAACACATGCTCAAGTAAGCGCGTGGACGTGAGATAGCCGACCACTTGATCATTAGAGCTGCCATCAGAACTTGAGAAATCTCAACAGGAGACGCTGCGGAAGGACCGGTCCAAACAGCAGGCACACCAAGTTAACATCAACACATGACTACTTTGTTTCTGTTGCTACTTCCCTGAAAGCATCGTAAGGAGTTTGCATGTCCCCTCCATCATATTTAACTGCTACATTTGTCTTACACTAAAGAGAATAACCTAAACTAGAACATTTCAGGAAATTTTGATATGGGCATGCCTTACTGCCCATTCGTCCCCTCTTGCTGCTTTGATTTGGGGCTGTAGTGGTTGTGTTCGGGGTGGTTCTATGTCAGTTTGAGGTGTTTATTGTTGTATTCATTGCATTAATTCCTATGCTCACCGCAGGGGGTGTGGTTTAAGGTTGTCAATAAACCACACCCCCTGCTTCGGGGTTATGTGGCTTAGGGTGATTAATAATGGCCAAGAAGTAGTTTAGGGTTGGGATGGGGCCATTTGGCAGGCATTTTGACTTAAAATTTATGTAAATCACAGCTGCATGAAATTTGAATATGTTGTAGTCCACAGCGAGGCGAATTTTGAAACATTTGAATCATGTCCGTACGATAACCTGTTGCCTAGCAACAAGCGTCCAAAGTCAAATGGACTTTTTTTTATTGAAAGTTTAATATCTCAAAAACTATAATAATTGTCATAATGAGGTTGAAAGATCTTTTGGCCTGAAGCGAACCGAGTCTGAGAACATTTGAATGAAGTCTCTACGATAAAGTTCGGCCAACCAATAAGCGTCTGAATTTTCACCTTTTTTTCCGCTTCTTGGCATCTAGCGTTGCCATGGTAACGCTTTTGACTGAGAAAAGTATTGCTCTTCAAGGCATGATGTATCCACATGTGTTGATGTATGCTATGCATTGGTGCACGTTCCGGTTCAGGCTACGTTAAACGGATAGGTTTTTTTTTCACCATGGTAAAAAACCCCATCTGAATGAATGGTGCCATTTGGCATGGATTTTGACATAAAATTTCCTTAAATCACAGCTTCATGAAATTTGAATATGTTGAAGTCCACAGCGTGCCGAGTCTGGGAACATTTTTACGATGTCTCTACGATAACCTGTTGCCTAGAAACAAGTGTCCAAAGTCAAATGGAAATTAAAAAAAAAGAAAGGTAAATATCGCAAAAACTGTAATAATTAGCATAATGAGGTTGTAGGGTCCTTTATTGCCAATCGGGCCGAGTGTTTGAAAGTTTGAACGATGTCTCTGTGATAAAGTTCGGCCAATAAGCATCCAAATTTGTTGCCTTTTTTTGCTTTTTGGCATCTAGCGTTGCCACAGTAACACTTTTGACTGAGAAAAGTAATGCCCGTCAAAGCACGATGGCGGAATAATAATAATAAGTAAGAAAAGGGAAACCTTTTCTGTATACTAATATATCGCCTTCATTTTTCAGGTTTTTCCGGCCGTGTTTTATTTTTGGGGGATTTTTTTTTCCCACATCAGAGCAGGGTTATGCTGTACACCCGCTGGTGCGCAGTGGGACTTTTGCGACTTTAGCTTGTTAGCAAAATGCTAGCAACATTGCCCTTTGGGCCATTCTGGACGATTGCAATATGGTCATGCCACTACTTGGCATGCCCATAATAAGAAGTTCCCTTTCCACGGGCAACGCTTCTCTCCAAAAATACGATTTCCAGTGACATTGTGCCTGCTGGAATAAATTATTTGTGTAATTGAGAGTCCTTACGAGAGGGTAACATGATAGAACCAAGCACCAAAGCTATAAATGTGTTCAACTCCAGACAGGAAGCACCGGTGGCTCCTGGAACATGTCCTTTACTTCCTCCATCATCCTCCATACGTTGGTATAGATCAGGAGCTTAGACTGTGACCATGGAACCAAGAGCAGTTTTGATGTTGATTTTGATCAATTTCAGTTCAGCATTCAACCAAAAAATAAGCCTTTATTAATAAGTCCTTTAATCATTAACAAAAGTACTGCCAATAAAAGAAATCCTAAACCAAAACCAGTAACTGCCAACCCGCCGATCAATTACTCAGGACGGAGAAACAACTAAGTCAAACAGAACAAGAGACAGGACAATAAACACTTACAACTATTCAAGGAGACACAGCTGTTGACAATCACACCGAGGCAAACAGGATAAGTCACACAGCCAGGAAATGTGCTTTCAAAATAAAAGATGAAATCTAACTTGTGCTTTTTATTACAAAGTTGTTTTTTCCATAGACTGCCATACAAACATGAGCAACATATGCTCTTTTTTTAAGAATTGAATGGTTTACTGGATGAATAAGTCATCATAATAAGCGTTTTCACAGCTGACTGGAGGCAGGAAAAGGACGTTCACTTTTGTGCAGCGTCAGCTGACTTTGTACCTTGTTTACAAGAAAATAAAAGTTCCAGTACGATCGAATGAACCGAGAACCCAGAAGCTAAGGATTTTGCCTTTATTTTGAAATCTCTGCATCAGAAATACTAGCATGAGTCCCTGACTTCAGCGGTCTGTGGAAACACCACAGTCTGTACATGAAATACGTTCTGCTGCAAATTAAAGACGAATATTGTGGACGGACATCCCACAAGGATGAAGTGGAAACACACGCCTTGATCTGCTCCAATCAGAACGACTAAATCATCTCCGAGATCAAAATCAGCTGAACGTCCCCGCCTCGCCACCAGCCACGGCGAGTCCTTCACCCCCGTCCGGTGGAAGAGAGAGCCGCCAACTGCAGTGACTTTGAAGACAAGTGAAGTTGGTTTATTCAATTATTGTGTCCTGATGATAAAATGGGAACAACATAATGGCTTGATTAATTTCCTTATCGCGGTCAGCACAAAGAGTAATTACGACCAAGTCCACCGTTAGGCGAAGCACACATCAATCAAATTAGAGCAGCCTGCACTCAGCAATCACGCAGGAAGAGAACAAACGAGTCGATGGGCTCATACCTCCGCCTCCGGCCGGTGTTTGCTTTAGAGCTGCTCGTCCAAGGAAAGGTTACTCACGTTGATTAGAAAGCTCCGATTATGTCAGTTTTTAATAGAAATTGTGCATTCACAGCTGAAGTGAGGGAAGCTGCGTAGGGCTGAAGTTAATTTCTTCGCTTAAGGGGATAATTACAGCTTACAACAGTCTAGACGACTCGCTGCTTTAGACCAGCAGGAAAACTGCTTGAAGTCGAGGCTCCAATCAAATGTCAACACATTATAATACAGACAACTCCATGAGGCCTCATCCCAAACGTGACCACGTTTCTCACACACACACACACACACGAACACACAGTAAACAAAAAAGAAGGAATAAAGAGAGAGTAAGATTGATGTGGGATAAATTCAGGTGGAAATGTCTGATTTCAGGACTCGGTCTCCAACCCTGAACATTTCAGAGAGAGATTAAGGCTTGATGCATGTCTTCATGGCGTCATTTTAAAAGTTTAATTCCATCAATGCTTGGATGCAGAGCCGCCTGGGAGATTTGCGAGGCCCTGTGCGAAATTGCTGGGGGGGGCCCTCGCGCGTGAGCGTAGCGAGCGCCTGCAAAATTTTTGGGGTTTTTCGGGTTGGATCGGGTGTCTATATGCGCAATTTTAACTCTCCAATTAGCAAAATACTGGATACCTTCCCCTGCCTCATCATCATCTCTTGCTTCGATGCGGGGCCCCACGGCTGCTTGAGACCCGGTCGGATCGGTGATTTTTGTAACAAATTTATCAAACAAGCCTTTCAGAGAGGCATTAAACTCTTCCATTTTCTTTATTTTTTTTTTTCTTTTTTCATCCCCTGATGGAAATTTCCTGATTCTGTCTCGTCTCGACATTGTGTGACAGTTTGTTCCAACTCCACCCATCTGGATCAGAGCACCTTGTGTCAATGCGCTTGGTCTGTTGTGGCAGTTGTGTTGAACAACAGACACGCGCATCATTGCACATATATTTATTGATATGCACAGACTAGTAAACATTTAGGTCTGTAATGGAACGTGACTGTTGATATTTATAAGGGAAAAAACTAAAACAAATTTGAAAAAAAAGCAAAAACGGCCCATAGCGCGAGGCCCATGCAGTCGCACGGTTCGCACACCCCTTGCGGCGGCCCTGCTTGGATGCATGTAAGGGGGTCCAGCACATCCCGAAGATTATAATTGGGACTAAGGTCTCAACATCATTTTCATTTTCATGACAAGCCCAAACAAGAACGAGACGCCTCAAGATTCTTGACTCTTTCACAATTTGAGCCCGATAAGTCCTGAAATTCTCATCTTTTTAAATGTAGACCGACCCGAACAATGTGTCGTTCTTCCCGCAATGATGTTTCTGTTACGGTGACTCTGGATCTTGGTAAATCCTGGCATTTGTCCTCTGCTCTCTCTGCTCTAAAGTTGCTTTCGTCAACGAAAATTATGACTAAATATCGTCGTCAACGAACCTTTATCTCCTGGGGAAAATGAGATGAGACACTACGAAAATAATGGGTCATGTGACGATAAAGATAATTAAATATATAATGCAATATCGTAGACCAATAAAAACGATACTGAAATGTAGATTACAAAATAAAAACTCTGCTAAAATGTGTCTTCATTTTCGTTTACCAAAATGAGACGAAATGTTCTAACAGAGATCCTTAATCTCCATTTTTTAAGTAGTTTCCTCTGGTTTAGTTCTGCTGCTGGGTGACGTCACGTCCTCAATCCCAGTCGCGGCCCGCGTGGAATCAGATCCAGAAGATGCAGCTGCATGTTAGAGGCTGATGCCGTTAACGCAGAGCTCTAGGTTCACGTCAATTAAAAACAAAGTTAAATAGAGAAAGGCACCGATGGCCGGCCATGCGGGGATCTTCTCTGGGGCTGGGAGAAGAAGAAGAGACCATCTTTGGATACACTTTCCCGCATAGACGTGGAAAAGAAAACTGAATGTGTTGTGGAAAAAGAAAAAGATGGGGAGAAATGTGGAAAAATAAATATGTTGTAAACTCAAATTAGAGCGTCTTCTGTATCTGGAATGAATGTATTCTTGAGTCTATAAGGTAACAATAATATAATAAATAAGATAACCTTGTTTGAATTGTAAAATGGGTTTGACTAAAATGCTCAGACTTTTAGTCAACTAAAACTAATAAAAACTAAAATGATAGCTTGACTCAAAGACTAGACTAAAACTAACATTGAAACAGGCTGACAAAAACAACACTAGTCTGCTCCCCGACACATTTACGTGTAAAGTGTTTGGACTATCTCGTCTCGTCTTCACAGCGGGCCCGGTACTTTGAGTCGTCTCCTCTTAATGCAGCATAAATGTTCCTGCAGCCACTGGGACAATTGGCCGGGAGTCTTTCGGTTTACTTTCTTCACCCAACATTTGAGGGACATCTGATCACAATCATTCACGACATTTCTTCCTCTAGAGATGATGGTTTTATAGCAGTCTGGACACAAGCTAACAAAAACCTTGTTTCTATCAAATGAGAGGATTATTTTAAGACTTTTTTTGGTAGCTAAAGATTCTAGCCAAGAACATTTCTCTTACCCTTCAGGCAAATGGGAACAGTTTTGACTAGATTTAAGGAATATTAGGCCTCTTTGAAGGGGGGCTGTAGTAGTTTAGTTTGGCCGATGCTTGCTAACAATATAATCCTCCTTGAATCCAGTAACAGCGTCTCCTTGGTGGCAAGATCCTTTGGTTTTAACATGACTGTTTGAGGAATAAAAGCATCGCTTAGGGTTAAATCATTTGTTGATGTTGACAGATATAAGCCGCTAAACGTTTTATCAAACTTTTTTTTGTCTCAGGATTTAATGCCTTTACCTGACACCATAAAGGATGTTTTTTCAAAACAGAAATATTATTTTTGGGTGTCGGTCCACAGAGAGCAGCCGTCTCATTAATACCGCTGGTATCCTCCGTGACTCTCGGGTCTGAATAAAATTGGTAATATTAATTGTAAAGTATTTCATCCCTGAGATGAGAAAATATGTTTCCTGGGATGTTTTAAGATTCATTTGTAGAGTTTTTAAAAAACTCTAATGTTTCCATGGAAACTATGACACCCGGTTTTAGACGGGTTTTTTTTCTTCTTCTTTTTTAAAGCTGCCATATTTAGTATAGCGTCTTTAAAATACTGAACAATAACAAGGCATCAAGGCAAGGCAGCAACATAAGGACATCAGTACACACAGGGCCGCACTATCCTCCCCGCTGCTGATTTCTTTAGCTTCACTTTGAAGGAGAATTAAAATATAACTGGATGTTTCTGTCTAAAATTATATAAATAGGTTCTGCAAACATCAACTGGAAAATGAGGCCTCCTGGGAAATAGATTCATGGTTGTAGCCAGCAATCTGCTGCCTGAAGGCTTCACTTGATTCTGAAACCTGCTGGATGTCGTTGGCAGCGCTTCCTGTTGGCCCGTCCTCCACGAGTCACATCACAGCCTCCAAGAGCGCTCAGGCTTTCACCGGCATTCATTACGGGAGCAGCTACAGGCCGAGCGGCGAGGGAAAAGTCATCTTTGTGTGACACGCCGCTGCTGAGCGGGGGGGGGGTTATTGGAAAAGGCTCATTGGATGTTGACGAGGGAAATGTATGAATACGACTGCGGCACATGCGAATTAGAGGCTCCGGGTGGGAGCTGGAAACATTCCCCGCAGCTGCTGCTTATGTTTTATTTCTCTCACAAGCCCCTTTGGCCCGAGAAGCAGAATGTTAAATGGAGTTTATTCCAGTGTGATGCATGACCACGAACCCGAGAGAGATATCAGCGGCATCTGGGTGTCAGAAACACCAGATAGGAATTTGAAAATCCCCTCAAATAAGATACATGGAAAAAAAACAATAAAAACAAGTCCCCCTGACAACTGAATACACCGCGACTAAACATGAATGTCAACAGTGGTGGCGCCTTCATTATCACGCTGTCATCAGCGTCCCTGTCATCCTCATTATTTTGCCATTTCTAGTTTAAATTAACGCTTTTCCAGAAACATTTAGAAGAGAAATAAGTGGCATCACGCAGTCCGCAGACGACAGAACGTTAACACCTGAACTCGTAGAGTTTTCCTCCTGTCACGCATCATAAATCTCACGTGTACATCGATTACTTGCTCCCAAATTGAGTTAGATGTGATTACAGGGTTCTTTGTAGAGAGGCGGAGAGAAGGCATTAGGCAGAGTTGGGTTTAATTAGCAGCATGTGAACCACACACTTCCACATCGCACTTCTTCCTGTGTGAAGGGCATCACTGAGGAGCCTCCCGCGGAGGCTGATGTACGTGGAGGACGGCTAGCAGTCATCATCACACAAGCCTGCTTTAATTAGCGCAGCCAGTACTCGAGTTGTAAAAAAAAATCAGGGGGGATGGTGGATTTTATCATATGGGGACAGATAATTTGTGCTGATTACAAATAATATAATATATTACAAATAATAGCAGTGACCAAAACACCTGCAGAAATACTGCAGGAATGACATAGCAGCAGTTAAATGCAGCCTTCAGTAAACTTTAAATATCCACTGGGCTTACATCAAATACATCCAAACACAACAATAAAAAAGTTTTCTGAACTTATCAATATGATTCTGTCCTTCACAGGATAAGTAAAATGGATCACTGCAAAAACTCCAAATCTTAACAAGAATATTTGTCTTATTTCTAGTTAAAATGTCTCATTTTAGTAAAAAAAATTAAAAAAAATCTCATTACACTTAAAACAAGACTCATCACTGGAAAAAACAACAATTTTCACCTGTTTCAAGTAGATTTTCACTTGAAATAAGTAGAAAAATCTGCCAGTGGAACAAGATGTTATTGCTTGTAATGAGAAGATAAATCTTGTCCCACTGGCAGATTTTTCTACTTATTTCAATTGAAAATTTACTTGAAACAGGTGAAAATTGTCAAATAAGGTATTTTTCTGGTGATGACTCTAAATGTTGAAATAGCAGTAAAACCACATTCATTGATGAAATGACATAAGGGATGGAAAGGGGGGATGGCAGTTTTACAGGGGGGATGATTTTGACCATTTTTATTTCAGGGGGGATGCCATCCCCCCTCATCCCCCCTCAACCCCAGTACTGAGCGCAGCCATCAACACCAATTAGAAAGGTAGAAAGTCTTCCTGCAGACTTTAAACCAGAGAAGAAGGCAAAGACTTGGACCAAGGGTATTGGTCTGCAGGTCATTGCCACGGAGAGGCCCTCACTGCCCCCCCCCCAGCTGACAGATATCATCAGGATGAGGCGTTTCAGCCGCTGCGTTTTAAACGCCAAGCAGATTTTTCCTTTTTATTCCAGATACAAAACAAACGGTGCCATCGTTTGTGGTACACCTCTCCCAATTAATTGAGCGAACAGACAGAAAATAAAACTGCCATCTGGCTGAAACGGCGTCAGCCAATTAAAACGAGCACTTTTCCCCTTTTCGGCTGCTGCAAAAAAATAAACTGTAAATAACTTTTTTGCACGACACTGAGGCTAATTTAAAATCAGCTCTGACAGACCAGCAGCCACGTCTCTCTGCGGTCAGGACCGTCGGAGCTGCCTTTCCCTATTCCAGCCTCCAATTATCTCCCATCACGTTTCCATGCAGCTCAGTGGGAATCATTCCTCGTGTTTGTCCAGATACCTGCCCGAACGCAACGGCCGCCGTGGGCACGCAGGCCAGGGGCCGACGCAGGCCGGGGCCGGCGCTTCGGCATTCACGGCCCCATTTCTGCATTAATGAGCACGGGGGATTTCACCTTATTTTGAGTCAGTAAACACATCGTGTTTGCAGCCGGACCTGGCAGGCAGCGTGAAGCTCAGTGGGCCAATCAAACCTCCAGCGTGGAAATGGGAGACGCCTGACAAGATCTAGATACATGTTGTTAATTAGACAATGGGCTCCGCATTGAAGAGCACACTCCCGTCGTGTGCAGCTTCCTGCTTCCTGTTGTCTTTCTCTGGCCTCATTCGGAGCTGTGGGTTTATTTAAGTATGCATAAGAAAAATCCATGTCAATTATTCAAAAAGCCCCACTTGTGATCACATTTTTCAAGATTTGTTCCTTAATTAGGAATGGATTCAACAAAGCAGGACACAGCCGAGGTTTCAAAAACTGCCGTTTAAAACCCATGTTATAGTGTCCTGGATCCGAGGCAGCTAATGCAGTCATGTGACTCGGGTGGTCCTTTGTTTTTCTCTGTATTGGCTAAAAAACAGATAAACAGCAGCATGGAACTAGTTTCACAAATTTTTATCCAACAGTGGGCAATCCTAAGTACCCCTGTGAGGCGTAGATCCACCTTCATCAGCAACAGCTTGAAGTAATCTCTTCCTCGTGTTCTTATTTGCAGAATTTGCAGAAGGGTTTTGTTGTTGTTTTGATGTGTTTTTGACCAGTGGTTTGTGCACATCCCTGTAAATTCCCACCACAGCATTTTGATTAGTTTGAAATCTTCCTCTTATTCTTCTTCCTGTGATTTTTCAACCACTTGGATGTAGATTATGCGTCTCTGATCATTGTCCTCATCTATCTGTCTTTGATTATTTATTCTGCTTTTAAACTCTTTCCTTTCTAATCCAGTCTTTAACAGCGTTTCTGTGTAGAGACCTGTAAATGATCTTGTGGATGAAATGTGCTACACAAATAAACTCTCCTCTCCTGGCCTTGCTGCACGACCCAGCTCTGACCGGGCTTTAGCTGTCGGACGGACGGCCTCACGTATACGGATGAGTTCGTAGCTGAATCAGTGACAGATGTGCAGGTCCTGCAGATGTGTCCCTCTCACTTCACCACCTGTACCTGACACCTGCCATCAAGCGTTTCTGCTGGTTTCCACCAAACATGGCACCACAGATCAGGTCCAGCTGACTCTGCTGTGATCTCAGCTGTGCACAGGTTTGGATCACAGTTTTCCAGACAGAAGAGGCATTCATCTGCTCAAGGATTAGGGATGGGAATTGATAAGATTTTTCCGATTACGATTCCATTTTCGATTCTGCTTAACGATTCGATTCTTTATCGATTCTCTTATCGATTCTCATTTGGAAAAAAGGAGAACAAACAATTTTAGTATCAACTTTGTTTTATATCTTTGAACAAAAAAATATAAGTGAGATCTTAAGACGCCGCCAGCCTTGGGTGTGCCAGGGGGTCCCCACAAAATTATTTGTAATATAAAATATGTATTTAAAATAAAATAATAATACTAAAATAAATATTCTTCTGTAGAAATTAACTAAATACAAAAAATTATTTTGTGGCTGCAGCTCTTCTAAAGCATGAATCATGGTTCCTCGTTAAATTGACGCAGAGCCTACGGAGTACGGTGCATGCCGCCGCGTAACCTACGCCATAGGCTCTGCGTTGGTGTAACGCGGAACCATAAATCAGCCTTACCACACGCCGGCTGACTCTGCGCTCCCAGCGCAGAGTCAGCCGGCCGAGTTCTAACAGTTTCCCCCCTTTGTTGAAATGTCCACATTGCAAGTATTGTCGCCCTGTTGTCATCCTTTTTGGTAAAATGTAACCAAACTTTCGAGCGTTTATGCTGGTTTGTCCGCGTGTTTACCTGCTGGGCGCGAATGCGCACGTTGCGCAACGTGCTTGGTGACGTCATTCGCGCCCACTGGAATCGATAAGGGAATCGTTTGCGAAAAAGGCAAACGATTCCAACTGGGAACCGGTTCTCAAAAAGGACCGGTTATCGATTCCCATCCCTATCAAGGATGTCCTCCAAAGGTCTGAGATGTGGCTCTTTGGGTGTTCAATGGGGCCCGTTTTGGATCCTGTTTCACAAACTATTGCTTCTCCAACTTGCTCTTGTTGTTGTCTGAGGCTGAACTTGCCTGAAAGTGAGCTTCATTACTCACACACAAACAAACAAACAAGGCTGAAAGAGGGGTGCTACCATTTGTCATTCTATGACAGAGATCATACAAATCAAACACTTCTCTTTCAACGTGAATAACCTTCCCAGTCCGCCTCACCTGTTCTAAAGATAGTTGTCAGCGTGTTTTCTACCTCGTCACACTGGTTTTGGCAAGACATGAACAGGTGAGCTGTCCCCGTGATCTGTCCGCATGTTTTCATCAGCTGCTCCACGCCCGCCACCCGCCGGGTGCGGCGAGCGGGCAGATGGAGGCCCAGCGGCCAGTAATGCCACTCCAATTTTGATGCTATAAATGCGGCGGTGTGGATTTGCTCGCTGGCCAAACGAATCCGTCCGCGTCTCTTCGCGTGCTTGAATCACAGCCCCAGGCTTGTTTGACTTTGTTTCTGTCCTCTTTTCACCTTCAGTCTCTGTGTTTGAGTTTCATCCCAGCAGCCGAGTCCAGCTTTGGTGAACTAATCCCCTGAGTCCTGTGATGGCGGCGCTCTGGGGCGTATCAGAGCCGGGACTAGTGTTGTTTTTGTCAGTCTGTTTCAATTTTAGTTTTAGTCTAGTCTTTGGGTCCAGCTATCATTTTAGTTTTTATTAGTTTTAGTCAAGTTCATACTCCTTTTAGTTGTTTCAAGTTTCAGTCGACTAAAAGTCTGATCATTTTAGTCTTATTTTAGTCAGAATTGTCCAGGACCATTTTAGTCTAGTTTTAGTCAAAGATTGTAATTAGCCAAACCTATTTTACAATTCAAACAAGGTTATCTTATTATTATATTATTGTTACCTTATAGACTCAAGAATACATTCATTCCAGATAAAGAAGACGCTCTAATTTGAGTTGACAACATATTTATTTTTCCACATTTCTCCCCATCTTTTTCTTTTTCCACGACACATTGGGTTTTCTTTTCCACGTCTATGTCGCAAAGTGTATCCAAAGATGGTTCTTCTTCTTCTCCAATCCCAGAGAAGATCCCCGCATGGCCGGCCATCGGCCCCTTTCTCTATTTAACTTTGTTTTTAATTGACATCAACCTAGAGCTCTGCGTTAACGGCATCAGCCTCTAACCTGCAGCTGCATCTTCTGGATCTGATTCCCCGCGGGCCACGACTGGGATTGAGGACGTGACGTCACCCAGCAGCAGAACTAAACCAGAGTTTTTATTTTGTAATCTACATTTTAGTCTTGTTTTTATTTGTCTACAATATTGCATTATATATTTAATTGTCATTATCGTCACATGACCAGCATTTTCGTGGCGTCTCGTCTCATTTTCTTCAGGTGATAAAGGTAAATATTTAGTCATAATTTTGGTTGACGAAAGCAACCACCCACCTTTGCTGCTGCTGGAAGTACAGTTGCATTGTGGGGTGTCACTTCCTCAGGATAATCCTTGTGACGTCTCCATGTGCTCAACACCAGGTTTTTCTTTTTGTCTCTTCCATTGTCTGTCTGTATCGGTGGTTTACCTTCATGTCTCTCCAGTGCTGTTGTAGCAGCAGGGCTAAACATCGTCAGTAGCGCTAATCTCACCATATCCTCGCCTCCACATCTGACAGCGGTTTTAGGAGCCTTCGTCGCCATGCTACCCACTCTTAAAATCATATGTATGGGTTCGTACATAGATTTAGGTGGAGGTGTTGATGGCGACATCTCATATCAGCTCTGAAGGAGACTTGCATCACCCATCCAACCGTTCACTTCTAAAGTAATCATAGAAGAACCGAGCAGTGCAGGCGGCGTGGAGCAGCAATCACATCGCCCGCAGACCCTCCCCCGTCCACCTTTGAGATAGCAGGTAGACGTGATTTTGAGACAGAAATGGTTTTAGCTTGTAAAAGACAAACAGAGCGGTCTGTGCACAATGTACTGCAATCATGGGGGTGGGGGGGCATCTATACGGTACAGGCATATAATCCCAACTGTCTTCAAAGAGGAGCAGCTCTAAGGTGTTCACATCTGATATTCTCTACCAGAGAAATACAACATTTTAGATTCATATATGTGTATGTGTGTGTGTATGTATGTATGTATGTATGTATGTATGTATGTATGTATGTATGTAATATATATATATATATATATATATATATATATATATATATATATATATTTGTTTAGTTGTTCACTGAAGAGGCATTAGGATGACAGAAAAATAATTTGTTTAATTTATGTTACATCAAACTTGAGCTGCAGAAGTGAGAATGTTTAATAATTGTTAGCTAACTTTTAGGAATATTATTATTATCTCCAACTGTAGTTTTTCTTTTAGGAGAATTAAAACGAGACGGGTTATAGCAGGATGTTTTTCTGGTGGGCCGACACAGTTTGGAGGCTGGTATAGTGTGTGTGTGTGTGTGTGTGTGTGTGTGTGTGTGTGTGTGTGTGTGTGTGTGTGTGTGTGTGTGTGTGTGTGTGTGTGTGTGTGTGTGTGTGTGTGTGTGTGTGTGTGTGTGTGTGTGTGTGTGTGTGTGTGTGTGTGTGTGTGTGTGTGTGTGTGTGTGTGTGTGTGTGTGTGTGTGTGTGTGTGTGTGTGTGTGTGTGTGTGTGTTATCCCTGAGTGTACCATGAGTTCTCACATCGACTTTTTCTTTTTTATCTCTCATTTCTAAATGGACCCAAAATAACTCGGGGGGCGGAGAGTAAAAACTTAAATTTGGCACCAAATTTGACCAAATGTGCAAAAACTCGGGGCTCCTACTGTGTCACCTACATCACCGGCGTTGGCAGCAGATGACGAGCAGGTGGAGTAAGAAGAGCAGATGAGCACTGATGAGGGTCAGAGTGAGAGGAGGAGGAGGAGGAAGAAGAGGAGCACCTTTGCCATAATTAATGTATGTGTGTGTGTGTACGCATTAAGCCATAATGGTGATGACAGCTAATCAAGTTCCACTGGAGTATCAAGGCTCCTCTATAATAGAAGCTATTCGTCTTTTTTTTTTAGTGATAGTCTCTCGGTTTGTTTCCTCAAACAGAACATCGACTGAGATTAACCGGCAAACATTTCCAGAAGAGTTGCTGTGAGTGACTTCGGTCATCATCGCGATCATTTGGTCAAAGAAACTCGACAACTGGTTTCCACATCCATTTGGACAAATTAGACATATTTATGATTAACACTTAATCATGTATATAAACTGAATTTCTTTCTTAATGGTAAAACACTTGAGTTTTGACCTCTAATCTAATCAATCCCACTTATCAGGCCTTATCAGAGATGTTAGAGCTAATGAACATAAATTAATCCGGCTACATAAAATCATAGCTTAAGGTACAAGTCAAAAGACATGTATCTTAAATGATCCGTTGCTTACTGCGTCCTATTCCTGCTATCAACAGAAACCTGCCAAAGTAACTGAAAGATCCTGCCTTGGTCGTCCCCATGCAGGATACCGTGCCAGGCATCAGCAGCGATGCTAGTGGCCGAGCCAAGGAAAGTACAGACACAAGAGGAAGTGAGACCAAATAAGAGTAATTACCAAACAGCATTGTAAAAGCGAATTAACTATCATGCCGGTGAGGGGGGCTCACCAAAATAAAAATCACAAACATTCCTTTGTGCTGCTTTAAATTGATCTGGAAACGAGATTAAACCGGCAGTGGGGGGGAACACAAGCACAAAAACACTGCTTGAGATGCCTGAACCAGCTCCCAGGGGTTCTCCTCATGTACTGTAGGCCACTTTGCCTGGTATTTTTAAACCATTACCCCCCAACAGGATGTTAAACCTTTCGATGAGATTCGCACTGGCATAAACACATTCAGTGTTTGCTTTTGGGCTTACTTGGAAATGTCCTCGTCTTAAAAGTTCTCGATTGTACCGGTGGGCCACTTGGACCAAACATGCATGAAAAATTAGCATTGTGTGGTGGATTTCAGAGGAAATGACGCACCAGGGGTCACGATCCACGTTTGTATGAATTGATAAGGGGGTTAAAAAGTAGTTAAGCCCTTAAAGGCCTGTTTGTCAAATGCAGAGATATCCTCCTGATGAAATTGCAAACCGTCACTGAAACTTAGACCTCCCACCCCACCCTTTTCTTTCCAAGCATCTCAAAAGGCTGCAGAAGCTATGGAAAACATGAAAGTCTCCCTTTAGAGCCCATATTTGGTTTGTGCCTTCTGGGCTCTGGTTATTTGTAAGCAGCGAGGAGGACGTCCGGAGGCAGCCACGGATCTAAATAGCTCCATCATAGGAGTCAAAAAGATTTACAAAGTTCAGAGGTCCAGTTTATTGCTGAGTTCTAGCATTAAAATGCTAAATTGATATTTCATTTCTTGTAATGAACCACCCCTGAAATGTTGCACAGTGGACTTAAGAAGGTTTCAAAATATCTTTTGATCATGAAAAAATAAGCTAATAAAATAAAAACATCCAGATAGAAGTCAGGACAAAGTAAACAACTACTTTTATTCAGATAAAACAAGACATTTGCTGACGCCACCTGTACATTCTTAACATTTATGGATCCCAGTTCTTTGATTAATGGCAGTCTGTGAATCTATTCTGAAGAGCATTCTTTGCAGCTTGATCAGCTCATTCACAATTATCCTGCTTCGTAAAATAACAGCATTTTTTTTTTTCGCTTAAAGCTGCCACAGAGAGACGCCAGATGGAAACTTTATTACCCGTCTGTCCTCTCAGTTAATTGGGAGGTTTTATGTTCCAGCGAGACATCCTGATTCGGGCATCGTGACTCGGCATGCCTAACCAACATGTTTAGAGCAGTTTTCCACGACATATGAAATCCCCCGTCCACATAGCATGCATTTTGACAAATCTAGCAGAAACTTGCTTACTGTAGAGTAAAACGACCAAACATCAAGCCGAAGTAATAAGAAGCTCAACCATAAGAGGTTTCCTTCAAAGCCTTTCAGCCCCCGTGCCTCTTTTTCACTGCGTTTGAAGGATCAGACTTTTATGAAGAGAGTGAAGGAATGTGGTCTCCACCTTTAATGTTATGTGCCAGCGCGGTAACAATACTCCAGTATGTCTCCACCAGTCTACAGAAAGTCTTTAAATCAAGATAAATATCTGCAAATCCAGTTTGGCGACAAACTGCAAATTGAATCTATCCTTCAGGAACCGGGGCCTGGATACAGGCACCCTTGAGGGATGCTGCCCTGCTCCTGAACATGGCTGGAGGTGACCGGAGTCCATGTTGGTACACATAATTAATTTTTCCCTACAGGGGAAATGGTGATCAATGAGACTGACCTTACCCTCTGTATGCACCTTCTTCAAAGTCTGATAATAAATTAGTTCATCTCACCTCCTGCTTCCATACCAGTTATTTAGTGGGCCAGCCAAAGGAGTCCATTACCTTTTTATGGAAAGCAGGTTCATTCAATTTACTGGCAGCCCAATAAGACGTTTTGTATGGATGAACGGCGAGGGGGGCTCAAGGGCAAGTGAATTATTCCATTATCTGTAATTTGCGGGAAGGCAAAACCTGTCGAGGTCCTGAGGGGATTAATTTACATTTGTAACCTCTGTCCCTCTGGGAGCAAAACAGGAGGCTTTACGTGACCAGGATTATCTTAATTGTTGTAAACTATTTCCATTTGATGTATAATGTATGGGTTTGGCTTTATGAAAGCAGCTAAATATTGATTTATGAATATGTGATGTATTAAGAATAATGCTGTTGTTTGTTTGGTGTTCTTATGAGGTTGTATAAAAGATTTAAGCGGCTGTACTGATATTATTTTAATTTCAGTTTTGGGGTTGATGTGACAAACAGGAAAATTGTCAGCTACTCTAAGGATTGGATGAGAATCAAACACGCACACAGAATCAGAAATAAAAGGTATTTTACGTTACCAAAGTTCAAAGCTTGAACTTGGAATGACAACAAACTGGCTTAACCTCATTACAGTCACAAAATCAGAAAATGAACCTTTCCAAATCTCAAATTAACCATCACGAGCCATTTTTGGCAAGTCATACATAACACGGCCGTGTGCAGGGTTTAGTGCTCACTGATTTAAAAAAAGAAGAAGCAGCATTGCATGCGCATGTTCGGCTTAATGTAAACTAAGTGAGCAAGAAAGAACTATTAATGTTGATGCAAGTAGCAGCCATGTAGGATTCTCAGGATAGAGGAGGTTGGATTTCCGACTTCAGCGAGTGTTCCAGTTGAAACTGCTAACTTGGAACTTGGAAATTCTGACTTCAGAGTATAAATGGAAAACACAAACACAAAGCACTGCGCATACACTGTAAAAATCAAAGGACGAAGCATTTAGTCACATTGGTTTCTGAAGAGCCGTTTTGAAACCTCTTTACGGGGAGCAGCTGTGGTGCTCGAGAAGCCGACGGGAACACGCCCATCACCATGCCAAAATATCTCCAGAGCTGTTTCATGCATTGACTCAATAGCAAGGACAAAAGTTAATGTCACATCTGTCTTAGTGCAATGTACTGACTGCTGAACCAGGCTGTAAATATGTTTATTTCTGCTATAAAGTCAGACATTTTACCATTGAGATCAGTGGAGATTGACTGGCTTTTGGAGCCGGCCTCTAGCGGCCAGTCGAGGAACTGCAACAGATCTTAGTTCAAGTTCATGAGACTCAACCGAGAAGTTAGACGGCTGGCGCTTGGCACTGACCAGAAATGAGTAAGTACAAACATAAAATAAAATGTTCAACAGATCAAGTGAAGTGGAAGCAAAAGTGGGAGGTTTGGGAATGATCTATGAAAAGTAGTGATGCACCGATTGTTCGGTAACCGAAATTGTTCGGCCGAAAATGGCAAAAAAACACTTTCGGTGTTCGGTGGAATAAGTGGGGAAAAAAAACGAACAATTAATAACGGCGTTGTAAAATAAGGAAATAGACTGGTGGCCGCTCCGTCCCGTAACGTTGCGCACTACATAAATCGTTGGCCAACCAAAAACTAACCCTCATAAGAATTTTACCCATGGATCTATTAATAAAATCTGGATGGGAGATCGAAAATGGCCGCCCATTCATTTCAATGCAATTTGCTCACTCAGCGCATACGCTGAAAAGGTTCCTGACTTCCAGGTTTACTTCCGCGTTGTGCGGCCCATAGAGCATGCACAGTTGAGTCACCTCCCATGATGCTCTGGGGCCTCCCATCATGCCCCGGGCAATGACGTGAATATTACCGGTAATATAATATGTATTAATATAATATATGAATTAATGTATATTATTACATATATTATTAATGTATTAATATAATATAATTACATAATATATTAATATAATACATCCGTGGAATGCACGGACACGGCTGTGACGTCAGCCGTGACGTCACGCCCAGAAAGAGACTTTTCTTTGACTTTTCTGGCCGTTATAAAACATTTTTGACGGATATAAAGTCCATGACTTAAAAATATAGAATACAAAGATTAGTAATTGCCGGTGATTACAGCTGGAGGTGTCCTGTGAACAGTTTTAGAGGCTTCTCTTTTACTATTGCGGTCTATGGGAAAAAAGCTTTCTGGGCCCCATGGGATTTGTTGTTGCAGTACCGCGGCTGGCCACTGGAAAAAATCGGCGTGCCTTCTGAGTGCGAGACCCGGGGGCTGGTTTTACCCATAGACATAAAGAGTAGACGCCGCATTGGCTGCTGGTGCGCGAGAAATGCGGTCGCCATCTTGGGGCGGTCATCCTACTCCGTTGCCTAGCAGCAGAACAGTAGCAGCAGAGTGAGTTAACAGCAGAAGTTTGAAGATGCCACAACATTGTGCAGCATATTCGTGTTCCAATTGGCGGACCATCGAGAACAGGGATCGGGGGATTACTTTTCACAAGTAAGATTTTAAGTAAGACTCTTTATTATGTCTATGATTTTACCTAATAGACTGGCCGCTCCCGTAATAAATCGTTAGCCAACCAAAAACTAACCCCATAAGAATTTTACCTAACATTCACCAGGAGGTGGAACCAAAACAACATAATGCTGGGAAATTAAAAATTTTTCATTTTTTTATGTTCAATAAATATTTTCTACCTTGTAATTTTGTAAACGATTTTTTTCGTTGAAAAGCCTAAATCAAATGTATTTGATTTATGCAATGGTGAAAAAATTGGCAAAATAAATGAAAAACTGCTGAAGAACCATGTTCGGTATTCGGCCAAGTATTTATTATTATTTTCGGTTTCGGTTTCGGTCACAAATTTTCATTTCGGTGCATCACCATACCTGCCAACACTCCCGATTTAAGCGGGAGTCTCCCGATTTTCAACCATTTCTCCCGCCCTGCTCCCGATTTGTAATTTATCCCGCTTATCTCCCGATTTTAAAGTGAAATGAGTCAATGGTGTTTCACGTGTCGGGGTTCCTGCATGGATGTATTATATTAACGGGTTCCTGACAAACCTGGCAACCCAACCCAAAAGCACTGGCTACGTCCAAGCTCCGCCCCATGGAGCTGCCAATACGTCAACGTCGCCGACTCGCCGCCATATTGGATGTGGCAAGACTGCGCTGTAAACTAATACAAGTGAATGGACTTATTTTCATAAAGCGCCTTTCTACAAAGAAATTTACGTTTTACGTCTCATTTATTCATTCACACACGCACTAATATACTTGGGAAACAGTTAGGCACCAAATATAATATATTTAATTTTCTCAGATGGCAAAAATAAGAACTTTATTGATCCCACAGTAATTCATGTTATATCAGCTATAGAGAACAAGGTAGGCTAGTGCCGAAAAACAATATATATCCCCCCTCACAAAAATAATAAAAATAGAGAAATATATTCTCTCATCAGCAAAGCATTACATAAACATATTTTAAAAAATTCAAGTTACAAAATAACATATTTGAACCATTTTTCAGATTTTTTTCAGTTATTTTATTGTTTGGAAAATGGTTAAAATATGTTATTTTGTTATTTGAAAATTTGAAAATTTGTTTTGTTTGAGAAAATGCTTTGAAGAAAAGCTGAGGGAAGAGTTGGTGGAGTATCAAGTCATAGCAAGCAAGGAACTCCCACAGGAAGAGAGAGTTGAAGGTTCTGGGGCCTTCTAGGGAAAGAGGAGAGGTTTACACATCTGGCATCACTGATGAAGGCGATGCTCTGCATCTCTCACAGCAATGAAGCTCAGAGAGCTCATTCAGCATGGTGGAAAAGATCCTCACAGGAAACACAATGAGTATGGATAATTCTACTCTTTGCGCACTCCTTTCTTGCAGGATAAACCATACCAGCCCTGGCCACAAGTATGTTCCCTCCAAGAAAGTGATTGAAGCTGCAAAGTCTGACACCTACAATTACAACAGGTCCTTGGGTGACAAAGGGAACCTGGAAAATTCTACAAATATTGTATTTTATTGTTATTAATACTAAACTTATTTGGCTCCAAGAAGGCTGTAGAATCATTTTGGGAGGTACATTTTAGCACATTTCATTGTAGCTATGGATTTAAAGCTCTTTAAAAGTGGTCTTGTTTATATCAGGGTGGGGATGTTGTGAGTGGAGCATTCCAACCACTACCCCAGAAAATCTCCCTCTTTTTCACAGCCCAATGTTGGCAGGTATGTGCATCACTAATGAAAAGGAAGCCAGAAGATTATAAATCTGGTGTGGTAAAGAACGGGAAGTGAAACCAGGGGTTCTTCAAAATAAAAGAGGACGTTTTATTTTGTAGTAAGAGGGAGTTAATTGAGGCGCAGAAGAACATAAATGCCTTTAAGAGCAAATTCAAATCAGAGCAGTTAAGAGAGAATTGAGCGAAGCGTACTTTGCTTAACGTTTTGTGTCTGAACTTAAATGAAGCCGGACTAATAGTTTATGTTCTTTAACATCTGGCTGCTACATTTATTTGTGTTGCAGTGTTTTAAAACCTCAGCCAGGTTAGACTGCTAAAAAGAAGGCTTCAGTACAAACTGCACGTGGCAGAACTGCAGGCGAGCGAAATGCAAATATTTCATGATAAAACAGCTCCCAAGTATTTTTCCTATTAGTTTAGTGTCAGGTAAAATGAGTTTGGGTTGGCGTGCGCTGCCTTTTTGCTTTCAGGGTACATCCTTTATGGTCTCTCATATCATAATAGCCTGCTTGGAGAAATATTGAGATTAACTTGTGTCCTCATTTATATTTGCATGGTGGCTGGAAGCTGTAGGATGGATGTAAAATACAATGATGGGTGGAGTGGAGTGGAGCGACGCACTCCTAAAACCAGCTGCTATGAAAAATTCAGATTGGAAAATGGAGCGGGTATCTCTCTCCCTGCAGTATTTACATCAAAGCATGTCAGAGTTTCCATTAATACCTCAAGATATTCTGTAAATGTGCGTATTATGCAGCTATAATGAGCCACCCAAATGTGAGTGCAACATTCAAAACAAACGTAGTTGGGAGTTTGTGAAGCTTTCTAGCCATTAGAAGTGATTAAACTGTGTTAAAAGGATAAACAGAATTTCTCAAATCTGACGTTTTTGTCGTCCTTGCCCCTGCCTGGGAAACACTGGCGTATCTCAGATGTATCTGTTCTTAAATGAACAGCAGCTTTGAAATGCCAGAAAAGAGAGAAGGTCACAGACAGGCATCATTCAGCAGCTGGTCAGCTGATAATTTACCGTTCGGCTCACATGTGCTGCGTTTGGCTTGTGCTTCAGCGTGAAAACCAGTTTTTACGAGCGCTTCAGGATATGAAACATGTCGCCATGCTGAGCTTTCTGAACACTGTTTGAACTCAGCTTTATAACACAGGGAAACGAGCATAATGTCAAGATATGCACATTTCATATCGTTTTCCACTTTGTAGGGCACATTTAAAAAAAGAAATGATCAAAAATAATCCCTTAAAGGCATCTAGTGTAAAGCCCTTCATCTGTTTAAGATGCCTCCAGAATATAAAAATATAAAAATATGAGAATTATAGAAAAACCAAAGTTTAATCTCTTCCCAATGTCACAGAAATAATATAACCACATTGCAGGGAGGAAATAATAGCGAAGGAACAGGGGAAGGAAAAGTAACTCCGGAGGAGGGAGCTCACACTGAGCTCTCAGGGGAACTGCAGGAGGCAGGGCTTAAAGACATGCGATCCTGCGCCGTTTTTAATAGAAACAAACTAAAAAAAAAAAAAAAAACATACAAAACTCATGAAAACTGACTTAAGAGTTATTTTCTTTTAACTCCTGGATTGAATATTGAAAGCTCAACTTTGCCAATTACATTTCGTCTTTGTTCTCAACATTTTTAAATTCTCTTATCATTTTAGGCGATGGCCTGACTCTCCGTTGCAGGGTCCCGATGTAAACCAGTAAGTCACCAGGAAAAGTTCTGTTACAGAACCGAGCCCATGAACGCCCCTCGCCAACAACGGCCATGTTTTGTACAAGTGCAGCTGGTGGACCCCTGCTGGGGGGGATAGACTCCAGCAGACCACCATGACCCTACACAGGATTAAACCGGTATGGATGGATGGATTAAAGAGTCACCAGAGTCATGATTGGGCTTTTAGGAGAGACTTTGACTCTTTTCCATGTTGTGGCTCAGTCTGTAAATCGACCCTGCTTGATGGACAGTGATGGAGGGTTCACTGTAAAGCCCAAGCTGAGGGGCCAAACAAAGGACAGTTGAGGCTCCAAAAGTGAGTGATTATGGTTAGGATTTTTGTGTGTGTGTATAATCTAACCTTTAGGGGTAAATCCACAAAAGGATTGCGCGGCTTTTGCGGCCGCTAAACCGGTGCAAATGACACAAAAAGAGAGCGTCTAATTCACAAAGCCCCCGCCAAGGGCGAATTGCACCACAAACTGCGCTGCCAAGCAAATAGTGGCATTGTGCGCCTGTGCCATTTGCATGCATGTAAATTAGGTAATATTCATACATTCGGCGCAAAATTGCCCCCTTTCTATGCAAATAAGCCTCATTGCAAAAACCGTCTAATTCACAAAGGCCAGCGCTATTTGCCACACGCAAAAATAGTGGAGCAAATACCGTCTTTTCGAAGCGTGTATTAACTGCGCGCAAACTCACTCCTCACTCCCGCTCTGTCTCTGTTTCTCTCTCTCTTCAATATCATTCAAGCCTGTGTGATACTGAATGATATTAAGGGTGAAATCTACAGTCAGACATGACTGTAAACAGTCAGATCAAGTGGGGTTGTGGACTTATCTCAGATTTAAAAATAAAAATAACAGGACGGAGCTCAGGATTCATCCATACAGTAGGGGCTGCTTTATTACAAACAATTCCACCATATAAACATATAAATCTAGAATGTGTGTGTTTAACAGCTGACCTGTAGGTGTGTGTAGCAAAACACAGAACATGAATTACCGTCAGATCCTTATCTGGGACCTCATCTATAAAGCTTGCTTGCGCACAAAAAGGGCCTGAAAGATGCGGCGACGCGCACTGTACGGTGCGCGTCGCCGCGTAACGTTAGCCGTATGCTCTGCGTCGATTTAACACGGAACCATAAATCAGCCTTGAACAGCACTGAGGGAGGAGGGAGGAGAGGGAACGGGGCTCTTCGCACAGTGTCTTGAGGATTTACAGGCTGAGCCTACCGTTAGTTCTTAAACTGTAAAAAAAAAAAAACGGGGGGAGAGAGACAAAAGCCTGAGTTTGAAAAGTGGGGGACCATGTCCCCCCTGTTCCCAGTGGAAATTGCGCCCTTGCGCCTCACGGCGTTTTATTTTCACTCGCTTTATTTTTTATTTCTGCAGTTTTCATTATGGACCAATCTGTGTGCTGAAATATCATGGAGAAATTGAGAACACTGGAAACAGCTCCGCTCGACTCAGACAAGGGCCAATTGCACTCAGCTCCAAAACTTTATGGGCGTGTTTGCGCCGGTATATCATTAGAGCAAAATCTTTTGTGAATAAGACCTTAAGGCGGGGCAAATTGCGGGCGCAAATGCGGCGCAATTCACAGCGCTATTTGCGGGGCGCAATCTGTTCTTTGTGGATTTACCCCTTAGACTCCCTGCTTGCTTTTGCACTTCACTCCAGGCTGTGAAAACCCCAAGATGGCAAAACTGGAGGCTTTGAAATGGGAGGGTAAAAGTCATGGTGGCGGTCCATATTTTGTGGGCTCCATTCATTTGTGGTGGCTCGTAACAGCGAGGCTGGTGTTAAGTGGTGGTTGGTCTGCAGTGGTTGCCTCAAAGTGACGGTCCCAAGGCTGGATAAATGGGGAGGGTCGTATCCAACATAAGAACCTGAGGGACTTGATGACCTGCTGTGGTGACCCCTAAAGGGAAAAGCCGAGAGAAGGGACTTTCTGGTCTATGGGACATTCCTCTTTTGTTCCTCAGCTGACTTTTGTGTCACAAAACAACATTCAGAGTAGTGCTGTTCGATTTTGCCCAAAAATAAAATCTCGATTTTTTTTCTCTCAAAATCCGATTTTCGATTACGATTACGATTATTTTGTGAATTGACAAAAGGCAAAGAAATTATTTCAATTTTTTTCACAGTTTTTTTATTGAACATTTGCCCTATTGGGCTTTAAGTGCAAACTTTGCTCTTATTAAACCAAAAATGAATGAATAAAGTGCAAAACTCTGTAAAATAAGTTGAAAAAAAGTTTTAAAAAATATAATAAAATATAAAGTTTTATCTCTGAAAAAAAAAAATCAGCAAATCAGCACTTGCAAACATACATTAAGTTATATTTCCAATTAAATAAAACAAGACATTTTCTAATTAAACTAAACTGGGTCTTTGCATGCTAAATAATAATGCAACCCATGAAGGAGGTAGAGGTGTGTAATGTCAGTCATTACATTTGCTGTTCACATTTGCAAGTTTTTTGCAAGGAACACGAGCCGGTCTACCGCATCTGGCTTGAGGGATGCCCGGTGGCTTTTACAACGCCCCCTCCTACACTAAAGAGCCTCTCCCATGGGGCACTTGTCGCAGGTATTGAGAGGTATTTCCATCAATCATTAATATGGTATCAATCATTGATATGTGTGCAGACAAGGTAAAAAAAAAAAAAAAAGTGAAAAATCGATTTTACGATTTTCATCGTTCTAATTACATACGGTAATCGCGATTACGATTTAAAATCGATTAATCGAACAGCCCTAATTCAGAGCCCTTTGAAAATGGTCTATTACAAAAAAGGCATAATTAAGCCTGCCTGCAATATAAAACAAGGACAAGATCTTAGAACAAAATTGCAAAACTGATTAAAGTTTGGTCCTCTACTCTTTTACTTGTAAAAAGGTGTAAAAGAAGAGCAGATCCCAATTGATATTAAATTATTCTTATCAAGGGACCTGAGATGGACTTGAAATGAAATTCCAGCTTCATCTCAGGTTTCTTCAAATGACCCTTTAACTTTAAAAATGATTCTATATTCTATTATATGTAATCATTGAAAAGCTATCCCACATATTCAAGAAATATTATTCATCTGGGACTGGGTGAGGGGGCCTTAGGCCTGGATTAGTGCTGCTAGGACGGGCGGTCATCCATGCTGATGACCAGAGAGATAAAATAGAAAGCTACTAAACGGGTATTTGAACTTGATTCTTCCAATTTGAGGTACGCCAACCTTGGCGGCTGTCAGTCGAGGAGTTAGTCAGTTTGTCAGTCAGGATAGAGGACTGTCCTCCTGCCTCAAGTTCAGGAGCAAAGATAGGAAGTCTGTGAGATTATACTTCCTTTCCAATACAGTATAAGCTCCTAATCTCCTGCCCCCCCCCCACCCCCGGCCCATTCTCCACAGGATAAGGTGCCGTTAGGGCTGGTTGGCAGATAAAGAGAGGGATGGTAGCGGACTTTGCTGAAGAAGGAGTAAATGTGCCAATCACTTGGAGCTCTAAGCTGTTTTCTTCAAGAGCAGGTAAGAAAAATCAACTGTCTCTTTGACTATAAAACATTTGTACCGTACATCCAAAGCTTCCAGCTCCGCTAGAACATCCATTACCCCCCCGTGCTATACTCACCATTCTTCCATTTGAAATATTAGCATTTTTTGCCGAAACGTCCCTTCAGTGGGATGCAAGGAAAGTCAAATTAAACAGCCAAACTTCTAGCGCGGTCTTAATAATTTTGCAGTCTTCCACGAGGCTCGGGACTCATTTAGAAGAGGACAAAAGACACTCCTATATCTCCCTAGTGGGATCAAAAGATAAATCATTAATTCTGAGTATCTCGTTGGAGTCAGATCCGGTGTGCTGCTGCGACAAGATTCCCTTAAACGGTCTTCAGTCAGAGAGAGAGCTGAGAAAAAGCAATTTGGTTTCTCCTGCAAGGGCACAACCAGCCCAAGTTTAAATTAAATGCCCCAAAATAACAGTTTAATTACGTGGCCATCTGAGAGGCTTTCATATTTGCAAAACGAATCGGAGAGAGTGTGATAACTGATTCTTTCATCGATGCAAAAAAATGAAAGACAGAAGAAAAAATTTCACAGCTATTATAGAAACAGAAAGGAAGCCACTGAAACTAGCTCATATACCAGACAGGGTAATTATGTTTCCTGTAATTACAATATCCTCAGATCACCCCCATCTCTACCTGATAAATTTAATTAAAGTAATAATTAAAATGCACACACAGCATCGAGAGTGCCATCACTCAGCTGTCCTTATGACGGTGGCACATATATATATATTGTATTCATATAGCTTGTTCTTTGGATTAAAATGATTTTAACAGGACCAAAAATGTATTTAGCAGTTTTGAACAGACCAGTGCCTCATGTACAAAAAGTGTGGATTTCATCGTAGAAACCTCTCCAAATTAAAAAAGAAAAAAGTAATTCAGATGTGCAAAACTGCATATTCCCGAATCCGCGCACATTTTCTTTGAACATCACAATGAACGTGAAATTTAATGCACATGCAGGAACACAACACTCCACACCTTCTCCTCCCTCAAGTAGAGTCATTTAAATATGATGATAAATATGGGAAACTACTCAACCAAGTGATAGAAATGACAGAAGCAAGTGTTAAAAAAAAAAAGAAAAGACTGACACTCGTGTCAGAAGTGGAGGCCAGGAAAGCCACCTTATTTGGTTCCCCATCCTCTGGAGTTACTGGTGAGAGGAGGAAAAGTGAGAGGGAGCTTGTGGCAGAAGCCGTAAATGCGATGGGCTCAGAACTGCTCAAGTGCTGGAATGAGTGTGGTTGCAGCTGCGCTCTCGGGCGGTCTGGTGGCTGGTGATGGGGGGGTCAACAACCACCTCTTCAGTGGATAACCACTGTAACCTGATGGGGTTGTTGTCAATAGACACATTTATGAACTGTGAAGAGGCTTTAAAGCCACCCATCCTGCACCCCACCGAGCTGTTGTTGAGGATGTGGAAGTCACGGGTCGATCCTGGCCACCGGGCCACAACATCCGTCAGGTGCATTTCGCATCCTCAATACTACTGTGGGAAACCTTGGTGTTATTTTGATCAGGATTTGTCTTTTAAAAAGCATGTTAATCAGGTTTGTAAGTCAACGTTTTTACATCTCCGTAATACCGAAAGATTAGGAACATCCTCTCCCAGAGTGATACGGAAAAACTAATTCAGGCGTTTGTATATCTTCTAGACTAGATTACTGTAATGTTTTATTAGCAGGATGTCCAAATAATTTGCAGAATATCCTCCAGCTGATCCAGAATGCAGCAGCGTGAGTGTTGACAGGAGTCAACAAGAGAGACCACGTCTCTCCAATGTTAAGGCTGAAATATGGTTCTGCGTCAAAATGGCGCCGTGCCTACGGCGTGTGGTTTGGGTCGACGCAGACCACACGCCGTCACCTGCGCCGTCACTGACGTGCACCTCCCGAAAATTGTAACTACGCGTCGAGGCGACGCAGACCACACGCAGACGGAGAGGGCTGTGATTGGTTCACTTGGAAGCGAAGCATTTCCGGTTTCCGGTTTGAAGCAGTAGTGAACTTTCGGGGCTCTTTTCTTCGTTTATATGTGATTTTTTTTGTTTTGTTTTTTTGCACAATAGTTGTCCTTATCTCTTTGATTTACTGTGACCGGAAAAAGTTGGATAAACTATTCAGAAACAGATCGCTAACTAGCGGCCGCTGGGGGTACTGCACCGCGACCAAATGGAGAGACGGAGAAGTCCGAAGGGTTCAATACGGCGTCACGGCTGCGGCGTGTGCTCTGCGTTGGTGTGACGCAGAAGCTTAATTCAGCCTTTAGCCTCCCTCCATTGGCTCCCCATAAAACTCAGAATCCAATCCGTAGTTTACTCGTACCCTAACCCAATCACACACCACTCCCTACCCAGCAGTTTCCCGGGAGCATGCTGAAGTGCCCGGTCCAAAGCTGCGTTAAAGTCTTGGCAGTAGTTCCCACAAGTTCTTGTCATGGGACTTTTCCTGAGAATGAAGACATGTGCCAGCACCCGAGGCCCTGGACCCTCACTAAAGGGGACCCCCCCGCCATAGCTGCTCTGCTAATGCATCTATACAGCACTGTACTTGTAAGCTTGTCATCACATTAGTGTCTGACAAAAGGCAACTTATAGGTTTTTCAGCATTAACATTACAGCTGCTGGAATTAGTCCACACATCAAGAGTTTGGCCATGACTGGAGAATAAAGCACTTGTAATATAATCAACTGAAGCGAGCTGTTTTATCATTATTAGTAGATTATGCTGCATAAATACTGTCTTCTATTAAGGATGGCATCAACCAGTCTGAAAATAAACTGCAGTAATTAGACATTGACTTGACATAAACATACTTATGATTTTGTAAAAACTGACGGATGTGTTATGAATTTATTTGCACTTGTCTTCATAAATAGGTTGTGATTCATCGAGGCTAATGAATTGTTGCTCGCGAAAATATATAAGAGATCAGAACACCATGGCACGGCTTACTTTTAAAAGCTGCATGGTTAACACAGCAAGAAATATTTTATCGCACCTAAACAAACCTCAGTCATGCTCGCAGGTATACAAGTGCAGTGGTGGGTTGAGTTAAGGTCAGCGCTACACCGGCGAATTGACAAACGAACTGTTGACGTTTTTCGCAGGCTTTTAGTTGAGGTGAATGAATAAAACTGAGACTTTTTGTCCTGTTATTTGGCATTGACTCCCGAGAAAAACAGACTGAACACGTTTGTGGATTTATCTGTAGTCCATTTGCTTAACTGTAATTGCAGCGCATTTCTGAACTCATGACATCCAGAGCTGAGAAGCAGCTTTCAGTGGAGGCATTCATGTGTAATGACTGAGCAGTTAACAAGGATATTACTGCAAACATAATTATGGAAAGAAATGGGCCATCTCCAGAAATCTAGGCAACAGGAACACCAATCTTGTAAAGAGATAATAACTGTCACAAATAATTTTCTTTAGTCTGCAAGTATACGATAGCACGGTGGCATTATCGTTGGCTGCAGTCATTAGAAGACGACAAGTAAATGAAAAAGTAAAAACACACAAATCGTGTTTGGTGTGATTTTTCTTTTTTTTTTTCTTTTCAATATATGTTTAGCTCTGGCTAAGAGACTCTACTTAAAAAAAAACCCATCATGGTATAAAATGGGTCATCCAAGTTTGTTGAAGTAATAATTTAATCTCTCCCTGCACAAGTGTTATTTGGTCTGGCAGAACAGGACATTTCTTTCTACATTTCATTCGTACTCCGTAACACGTCTCTCTGAGTTTGTGATCTGCGACAAACCTGCCAGCTCTATTTGTCTTAATCAGTTCTCAGTGGGATGTGCTGGCTACTAGAATGTCACTGGGAATAACCATCACACCAGGAAGTAGCGCAGTCGGAGGATGGGTTTGTGAGCAGGTCCGGACATCTACTTACCAAGCTGCCCTGACGCTCCTTAACCCGGATATTGACTAACCTGGAAATATTTTCTACCGCTCAGAATCCTGTCACTGATACACCAAAGTGTGAAAATTATAAATATAATTAAAAGTTGAAATTGATATTTAAATATCACAAAATCTTGTAAATGTCCAAAATCCATATTTAAGGTTCTTGGTGCACTTATAGGTTCACTCATTTTCTAAAACTTATCTCTTCAAAGTAGAAAAGTAAACAGAGTTTATGTACAACACAAATATTGTATTTCTTTGAAGTTAAGCACACTTTAACATGGCTAGAAATATTGTATTTGAAAATCATCCCATTTACGCTGACATATGAAATAATACACAGAAGAAACTATTATTTTATTTGAATCGTTATATATTTAAATTTAAGAAAAAAAAAGTTTTGTTCTTGATCATTTATTAAAAAAAATGAATAAAATGAATAAATGACATTATGTCATTTTTACATACATTTTATTTATTTTATTTCTGGTATAGATAGATAGATAGATAGATAGATTTATTATTGTACCCTTGGGTAAATTTGGTTCACAGTGAGTGCCTCATCATACAATCTAAAACCATACACTCAACAACACAGGATAATATAAAGTGACAACAGCTTTGGCTAAAAGAACAAAGAACAAGAAGGACGGCCCAAAGATAAGAATCAAAATAAGTTAAAACATCAGTAGAAAAAAAAAAACCACTAAAATATTAAAACCAAGCAAAAGGATAAAAAATGTGCCTTTTCATAAAAACAAGATAAAGGAAACAATACAAAACATAAATACAAAGTTATGTTGCAGTTCCCTCACTTATTCATGGCACTGATGGCTGCTGGTACAAAGCTATTTCTGTAACGTTTCGTTTTGCCAGCAGGTACCATGAACCTCCGACCTGATGGGAGCAGCTGAAACTCACATTTAAGAGGGTGGGAGTTGTCTTTTAAAATGGAGCCAGCTATCCTCTGTAACTGTTTAGAAAACAGGGTTTCTGGCTGAAGCTGAGACTCTCCAATCAGCTTGCTCGACCATTTCACAATTTGGTTTAAGCAGTTTTTGTTTTTAAGGGACGCATTTCCAAACCATGAAGCAAGACAGAAAGATAAAACCGATTCTATAAAAGCACGATAAAACAAGGTCAGCATGGTCCTGGAAATGTTTGAGAAAACTGTCTTCTTTTAACAAGTATTGTACAAAACTATATATTTTTTAAATTTACAAATAAATCTTTTTTATAATGCAGTGGTAGTGAGGTCCCCGAGATTCCTGTATCAAATATAGGCGTGTTTCCACCAGCAGGGTAAATCTGCTGGACAGGAACCTTTAACAGGGCTGACCGTCTCCTCGGCCCCTTCACCCGATGTGTTTCCAAGAAATTGTAGGGCCACACAAGAACCTTTGACTGAATAAATAGTACCGCCGACCACCAGGTGGTGGTAATTCGCATTTTGTGCAATTCACAAATGTCCAGCAGGAGAATGAAGAGAAGAAGAAACACGTAAACGATGCATGCTACTTTATTTACTTAAAAAAAACAAAAACAGAAACCGTGGTCGTAGCGATTGAGGTTAAAAGAAAACCCCCCGCCAGACCTCTATATTTTTTGTGGCACTAGTGGCCTTTTATTGAGAAAGTAGGTATACAGGAAATGGTTAGAGAGAGCGGTGGAAGACATTGCAGGGACTTGAACGTGCGCTACGAGGACTATAGCTTCTACAAATGGCGCCCGCTCAACCCACTGAGCTATCCAGGGCCAGCTGGACCTCTATATTGGTGAAATATGACAGCAAGACCTGAACCGACTCGTCAGTCTATCCATAGTTTTTTTCATGTACTGCATCAAATGTATTTGTAGCAAAATGTCTCAGGTCAAAATGATTTCTTAGATGATTTGTGGTCACAATTTCCTGCTTTTAGAATACCTAATCTGCAGAGACCACCCGCCGAAAAACGTCCCTCTCCTACTACAGGGCATTTTTTTTGGCTCGGTAAAGGTTCCTGAAAACCACATTATAGGGCTGTTCCTGGTAATGGAAAGACGTGCAAACAGCCCCGAAAAATCTACCCGGAACTCCCAGTAGTGGAAACGCGTCTCATGATACGTCTGGCATCACAGGTAGGGTTGCCACCCGTCCCGTAAAATACGGAATTGTCCTTTATTTGAGAAAAAAATGTTGCGTCCGTATTGAACTAATACGGGACACGATTTGTACCGTATTTTCATTAACTTTTACACCATATTCTAGTTGAATTATTGAAATAAGTTAACTTTTACACCATATTCTAGTTGAATTATTGAAATAAATTAACTTTTACACCATATTTTGTTGAATTATTGAAATAAATTAACTTTTACACCATATTCTAGTTGAATTATTGAAATACGTTAACTTTTACACCATATTCTAGTTGAATTATTGAAATAAATTAACATTTACACCATATTCTTCACCTGTAGGCTATATTACATCTGGGCTGATGTGGACATACATAGCATAGGAGGATATTTCAGTTGCTAGTATGGTTGTCTGTCTGTACAGTCATGCAAGTTCAATGCTATTAAAGCACTTTAAACTTTAAATCAAAGCATTTTGTTTTTTCATATAAAATAAACACATTTTTATTCAGTTTAGAAGTTTTGGGGCTTTTTTTGGCTCCTGCGCTGCTGAAATCAGGGCGTCCCTTATTTCTATTTCTGAAAGGTGGCAACCCTAATCACAGGGTTAAAAGAAAGAAGGCCGGCTGCCCATGAGCATGAATTACCACAATGGCACCAATTCAGAGTTAGGGAACATGTTTTGTTTGAACCATATGAAGGGTGGTTCACTAAGGTATGCAGACACCAAAGTACCTCCACTTTCAGTGGCTCCACAGCCAACATTTGGCTGTGGAGCTGTGGAGCCAAATGTTCTTTGGAGCTCTGTTGCTGTGATTATTGCTGTTGTGGCTGGCATGGATGATGGAGCAGTGGTCCGTGGAAGCTAAGCTGAAGTGGGGGATGAGCTGCTCTGCAGTATATTAGGTACATGATGTTTGGCTTTCATTGTGGCTCAGTGTTTCTCATGTGGGACTGCACAACCCTGGTTCTTCTTTGAAGAACTGCTCGCACAGGCCACAGTAAGCTTCGAAATCATTGCCGAATGGGTTTCAAGCATGACACAAGCTTGAGCGTTTCCAGCCGTTTTTCATTAAATTTGCACTTACCCATGACTAATTAGTCATTAACTGTATCCAGTGATAGCTGCAAGCCTGTACATACTGATTAGGTGTATATGCTGCGATGAACATCCTCCCCAAACATGAAGACTTGACAAACAGGAATTTAAGACTTCAAGAAAAATACAAACCTTATTTTTGCACACCACAGCACTTTTCATGGACCCGTGAAATCCTTTTCGAAGGACATTGACGCATATGATCAGACGTTTCTTCTGCAACAATGATGTTTCTTTTGATACAGTATCAGTGGCTCCTTGGTCATCTTTGCCATCAAAACTGCTTAGGGGTTACAAAACTGTTATGATTTGTAAAATGTGGTTTGTAAAACCACATTTGATGTAATTTTGTGGGAATACACCACTTCAGCTCCTTTGTCTGGTGTGTCGACAAAAAGGGGGACCTGAGTGAAAATGGTTAGCCATCCGGGGAACGTGCTACTGACAGATATTTCCAACTAATTTACTCTAACGTGAGACCATCTTATGCTCCGAGAAATTTGAGGAAAGGTGCAGCATTTCAGATCTTTCAGGCCTCGCTGAGCAGTTCATGTCACCACAATTAGAAGAAGGCCAAACTAGTAGGGATTGTTGTTGTTGCTGGGAGATGTTCACAAAAGTAAATCTAAACAAACCACAATACTTCCTGAACAATGTCCCATGGACAAGTTTGATGAAAGTGTCCAGAACCATGTCTTAGACATGTCATAGTCACCATCAAGGACGACAGCGGAGACAGTCCCAGAAGGTGGACGCGTTGCAGTCATTGATTCTACCATGAAGTCCCCTGCATACCAGAACATCTGTCGAGCAGCTAAAGCCCGGTCCAAATGGAGTCATAGAATAAGACACTGATCTGATGCTGACCAGAAAAATCTACATCAGAATGGGTGAGAAACATTATTATAGTCTATACCTCATTGCAGGTGAGACTAAAACACCTCCCAATGATTTCAGAGACTGAAGAAGTTAGGGAACAACTACTTCAAGTCACACACAGGATTAAAAGAGGTGATTACTAACTTTTGCATAATTATACATCCAATCTTCATCATATCTCTCCTGTAGAGAAACTATGGCTGCGTACAATTGCAAACCCTTTCAACTCCAGGTATAATAAAGTAATTTTCCCAAATAAAAAATTGTAAAATTCATTTTCGTGCGCCTGAAATGAACAGGTAAATGTCTAAATAGTTTAAAACAAAAGTATTTACATTATGTATTGCTGCAGTTCAACTAATATATTACAAGTGCTCTGGTGGAAAAAGGGGGATATTTAGTGATTTAGTGAGTTCTTGATGTGGAGAATTAATTTTAATTGACCTAAAATCAGATTTCAAAATAAAACGTTAAAGATTCTACACAGAAGCCGCTATTTTCTATCTCAACCCCACCTGAAAGTTTCAATAAACTACCAAATCCGAAGATAAACCTCTCTTTTTTTGAGGTGTCGTACTTTTGGGAGCGCTTGTCACGATTTGACATTCCTTGTCTAGAAGTGACAGCAGAGGTGAGAGACGGTAGACGGAAGGAAGTAATGCAGCGAGCCAATTAATTCCTGAGCCACCATCTCTGATTGCATCGGTGATATCAATACTGCTGCAGTTTGCACCCTCACCCTTGTATCTGTTATGCAAATGCTGGCAATTTCCCATGAATGGCAGACCATCTTCCTGAAATATGGATGGGCAAGGAGCGAAAATGAAAAATGGAGGAGGAGGCTGGAGTGGTAGGAGCCACTCAGCCGTAAAATGATTTAATTCAAGCGATGAAGAGTTGACTTTGATAAGTTACCATTTTAATAATGAATACTATAACTGCCCCTGGGTTCCACATGTAAAAAGAGAAGTATAGCTGGGGAAACAAAACGAGCCAACGAGGCTCACTGTAACTGCAACGCAGAGCTGAAGCTGATACTGAAGCTGATGCTCGCTGACTCTGTGTGCCTGAGTGTTTTCAACGATAAATAAGATGCATCTGCATTTTTTTCCCCCAAGTTAAATTTTCTGCAAGAGGATAAATGGGTTTCAGCATATAATGTAGGATTTTTCAGTTTTTCCAATATGCCAGCTCTGGGGAGCACATGCATATTTAATGAGTCCTTTGCCTCCGTGCGTTTCTACGGTGAGAAAGATTTCAGCCTTCTGTCATTATGAATGATTGCGCTACCTAATGGCACATTCCAGTTAGATCTGGCAATAACTATTTGTCTAACCCCTAAAGCACTGCCGATCTTATTATGGGCATGACTCTTTGGGCCGCTGTATATTCAACACCTGTCACATTACATCATTACACCGAGGCTCACGGAGTGGGGCTGCAAATGCTGATGATCACTGATTAACATATTTGGGGGCTTTTTTTCCTTTTTTCTTATAATTTCCCAACCAAAGTTGACATCTACATGTTTGCTTTTCAAACTCTATATTTAGTTTATCATCCCTCCAGTGTGATATAAGATGATCAAATCTATATATTTTGGATCCATTTTTAACATTTTATCTTAATTTGTACAGTTTTGAAATAATATAGCATTGATTATAAGTATTTTATGCCAATAAGAGGAGCAGAAACATTAACATTACTCCTTCCTACAATCCTGCCACAAGGCAGTTTTCTTGTCATGCCAGTCCCAAGACCGGATAAATGGGAAGGGCTGTGTCAGGAAGAGCGTCTGACACAGGACCTAAAGGCAAATCAATACAAAAACACAATGATCTGCTGTGGCCACCCCTGAAAAGTCAGAAAAGGCTAAAAGTAATTGCTTTGCTTAATAAATCCCATTCTTATGATCAGGAGCTTAAAGAGCTCCAACTGGATCCCAACTTTATGTCAAAAATGGAATTATGCAGAGCTAGTCATCAATTTTAATGGCCCAAAAACTGGTCAGTGACAGGATTCTGTCTTTAAAGGATGGCGTTTATAAAAATCCTGGACCGAATGATTAACATATGAAGAAAATACATTGTTTTTGCTGCTTGGAAGTAAAAAAATGTAAAGATGTTGACAGCAGTAACACAGTTTTAAATGCCACCCACAAAATCATTACAATGACCATGGTCTAAAATCTAGGAAGCATTTAAACTAAACAGGAAGTAAAAAACATCAGGTTTGGCGATTTGGATTGACCCCCATGCAGGAGGTTTTTGATTAAAGCCAAATAAAAAGTGCTGCTGAAGCAGGAAAACCAGAGACCAAATACAAAAAAAGTAAAACAAGGAATAACAGACCAAAGGGTTTGCATGTATGTATGTACAGTGTGTGTGTGTGTGTGTGCGTGTGTGACACAGCTGTTGACAGTCAAAGCAGAGCTGATCAGGAAGAAACGCAAACAAAATCCAAGATCGTGACACCTGTACTTAAAGAAATATTCAAACAAAGTCATGCTCCTTGAACTACACTTTTAACTTTCATTTCCCATTTTCTCACATTACATTTTGATATACAGGAGTATGAACTAAATGCCAACTAAAGACATATACAGTCATGACAGTAAAAATAGCGTTCAAACTACCTGGGTTAGAGAACAATAACGACTTTGTCAGGTTTAAGAGTTTTAGTTGTGTTGAATTGTCCTTTTATTTATACAATCTTGCCTTTGTAAAGGTTTGAGATGCACCACCAAACAGCCATGGCTTCTCATTGCTCAGATGCTGGCTGTGCAAATATGTCTCAAATAAATAGTGGAGACTTATATATGGAGATTCAGCAGTTAGAATGGTCAGATATCTTCTCAATCAAATGTCCAGATTTACAGTTCTGCATGAATAATCTGAATAATCACTTCATTTAATAATAAAAACAACTGTTGAAAAAGTAAAACAGCCTTCATCAAGTCCAGCTGGTCTGATAGCATCACGTTATTGGGCTTGAGTTTTTTTAATTGTAGAAGAAAAAGAGGATGCACATCCTAAAGTTTCCAGTATCCGTCATTCCTTACACCTCTCTCTCTCTCTCTCTCTCTCTCTCTCTCTCTCTCTCTCTCTCTCTCTCTCTCTCTCTCTCTCTCTCTCTCTCTCTCTCTCTCTCTCTCTCTCTCTCTCTCTCTCTCTCTCTCTCTCTCTCTCTCTCTCTCTCTCTCTCTCTCTCTCTCTCTCTCTCTCTCTCTCTCTCTCTCTCTCTCTCTCTCTCTCTCTCTCTCATGTGTTTACAGCAAGAAGGCAAATCTTTGACTCACCTCCTGCTTTTGTTTCTCTCAGCGCTTTTGCTGCCGGCAAAAAAGATGAGCGCTTAAGTTGGCTCATAAATGTTGGATTCTCTTTTTGTCCGGGTTATCTCTGCTCTGTGAAGATCCCATTATTAGTCATCCTTTTCTTTCACTGTGCTCATTGTTAATGGATCCATCAAAGGAATGTGACATGTCTCACTTTTTCAAACGGATCAACTCGCAGACAAAGACCCCCACCCCTCTCGTTGTCCACGATGGGTTTATTCACGGCTGCATTTTATGCGCCTACATACAGAATTGTTTAATTTCTTTTGCAAAAAACTCAAGAGGATTTCTATTCTTGGAAAGAAATGTAATATTCAGTAAAATGTAATAACCTTGGCTGCTGCGTCACTCACACAGCATCACCTCCTGTGCCCTCTCCTCATCTTTGTCTCCCTCTCTCCCTCCCCCTCTTTTTCCACAGTCATTGCTTTCATGCTTCGCCATGCTGTTATATTGATTCCCATTCTCTTTATTGAAAATCTCCTTTTCGTTTTACACTTCTTCTTGCACTCCTCCACAAAATTCAAGTGCCATCTACATAAAGCTGCAAAATCATGACGGCAAAATAACAACGTCGGAAGCAGTTTCTGTGCCTTCCATGCAGTTGGATGACTTTCGACCTTGTTCTTTACAAGCTCTTGAGAAAAAAAAACAACGAAAAGCTTCGATTAAAGTTTTAAAGCTGTGCAAAAGTTAAAAGGGCACAAAGTGGAATTTCTCGTGAAGTATTTCAAGCAACTTCTGTCTAGCTGTTGCCTACAGTAAAGAGGTTACAGTTAACAGTTAACAGTTTGTGACTTATTCATTAAATCGGAAATAAAGGGATAAATAAGTCACTGAAAGTCTTTAGTGAGCATTGTTGCAGAAATAAAAACATGTACAATTTTGGTCTTTAAAGATTGCAGGGTTAGGGCATTTTTACCTTATGAGATAAATATTGTATGAAGGGCACAACTTTATGCATAATTAGAGTTGTTCAGTTATTTGGTTGTTTAGTATGGCTGCTTTGTAGTCGATGTTTTTAAAAACTAGCTGTCAGGCAATTTGTTAGTGCTTAATCATTTCAGGGAACCTGACATTTTAACTGTAAGTCAAAAGCTAATAAGTAATTTCTCTAATTCCAGGGATAATATTCTGGCTGTGCTGTTGATCGTACAGAGTTGGCCTGGAAGGTGTCCAGGGAAACCCAAAGCCGCCGGTTGAAGGCGAGCACTGGCGAATGGCATTTCATTCTGGGTTCAGCGGCTTTGGCAGCATCTGCTTGCGCCACCAGACCAACCTGGAAAAGTCCAGGGTGAACTGGTTTCATTCGATGTTTAAGATGGAGCCAGCTCCTCCAACCCACGGGTGACATCACAGGAGGGTTCGTCCAGCTCCCTTCAGACGGCCGCCGCCAGTAACACAAGCATTCCCACTTTTACGTTTCCAACTGTTTTATTTAGTTTTGGTGATTTTCCTGAACTGAACAAAATGACTAAACACTCATTCATACCCACGTGCACACGCTGTAAACAAGCAATTCAATTTACAATATGAGGCCAAACGCCTAGAGTTTCTCCAAATGTCAGGGGTTTCAAAACAAAGCAGCAGCAGGTGCAGATTAATAAATCTCTGAATCCAGCTCCGTCTAAGTTTGACGTTACGCCTGCACTTGCACGTGGACAAGAGAGTAACTCAAACTTATTGTTATATCACTAAAAAGAGGCACGCCCCTGTTGCAACTCCTGTAAAAGTCGCCTAAAACGCCTATCCAAGGCATACCCAAAGTAAATTGAAAGCTGTTCTTGAACCGTTTGAAGTACATGGATGTTTTTAGTCTCTTTTGAAAGGTAACCCTCTGAAGTTTGTCCCCCAACTGTTAGAATCACTGTAACTGCTACTAGCATTGAGTAATCTAAGTTTGAACACACTGAAATAGAAGGTTTTTTTGTTTTGAAATTTGTTTTGTAATCAGATGTCTGCAGATGAGTCAATCTGTGACTTATTAGCTGGAAAACACAATGAGACCACAGCATGAAGCCTTATCTAGTGAAATTTCAAATTTGATAACAATACCACAAAAAAAATTGTATTTTACACATGTTTTTGTAAGATTATGTTTAAAACCTTTCCAAAAATGGCCATTTGGAGATGCCAAAAAGACACTTGGATAACCATGGGCATAACTCTTGAACCTTTCAACATACAGTCATAATTTTGGCCTCTAATGAAAGCTGACACTTAGAGGTATCCTATCATACTGTATATCCAGATCCACTATCAATATTGGTGAAATATATATAAATACATACAAAGAGTCAAAACACAGACGCACGTTTGATCTGCTGCAGTGATTTCACTACTCTGAATTGAATTTCCCGCTGTGGGTTTTATTACCACCCCCTCAAGCCGCATATTGTTGTTTTCAGCATTTCATTGGCTATACAATGTGCCAGTCATCAGCACGATTGCTCCAATTGGCTCATTTTTTTTCATGACAAAAGCCGGACATGCGCTTCATTTGCATACAGGCGCTCGATTCGCTATGTAGTCGGTGGAGGGGACAGGGAAGCTCCTGTATGGTCGAATGAGGTGTCAATCAAAAGGAGGGGGTGCAGACTCCATTTTGAGATCTCTTGGCTGAGACGTGCACAGCGTGGTTACAGCCAGCAACACATTGATCATCCGGCTTATTTCCAAACTAAATACTTTACTGGATTGTGTAGCACGGCGAGTGCTACGGGGGCCCGACCGGCAGGACAGAGAGGACACGGAGTTTTGTGCAGAACCCTTTTATTGCACACACGCGCACAAGCACCACGACCAGGAGTTTCTGCTTCTCTGCAGCAGCTTCTCAGTCCGACCCAGCTGCAGTCTCCCAGTCCTCCTTATCAAGGCTGGCAGGGTGGAGAGGCTGATGGGACACACCTGTCTCCCGTCAGCCTGAGTGGCTGCAGCTACTCCACCCTGCCACAGATTGGATCTACTGGACCTTTCTGACTATAACCAGACCATTTTTGTGGGAATATTTTTGACTGGACATCTTCTATGTCGTCAACTGCGCAAATCTTTGTTTGTTTGTTTGTAGTGTCCATATGTACCAGCTGCTATGATTATATCCTTGAATGGTTTATATTGCTGGAATCACAAGAATCTTTGCTTTCCAAAGATATGTTGCATGAGTACCTCACGTAACATATGAGCTGTGTAAATGACCTAATTTTGTAAATTATGGACTGGACAGAGCCGGGCCATCAGAGCGGCAACATTGCAAACAAAATCAGTCTCTTCCCTTAAGTTTTATTGAGGAAGACTGAGGATCTACATCTATAAAGCTTTGTAAAACTGATTTTACGAGGCTAGGAATCAATCAATTATGAGAATAATTAGTGCATCTTTTTCATCAAACAAATTAATCTCTTAAGCTACTCTTAACTTTCTGAAATATATGTGTGTGTGTTAACAGTTAAAATTGGGGACCGACAGTCCTTCAGTGCTTCATGTCAGAACTATAAATACAGTACCAGTCCTCTGAAAGAGTCTGTTCAGTAACAGGAGACTCTGCTTCACCTCTCCTCCAGCAGCCCTGAGAAGACCTTCATTGTTCACGAGTAGAAGTCCCAGAATTATGGGCTTTCTTTTTTTTATGTCTGCTCCCTATATTTCCCCAGCGTCTTGCGTCAGGAGAGGTTCTGCATATCTCACAGATGCCAGGGGCTTTGAGGAAGCAGGCTGTATTTCACCCTGGGGATGAAAATGAATTGGGTACAAATTATACTTTTACTTTGGTCTCTCAGTGGCGCTTGATTGAAATTTAATGAAGCGAGCGGTGTGAAAATGCGGAGATCTTGTTCAGATTAGTAAGGATTACACAGGCGGCGGTGGGTCGCAGATGAATGCATATATTTAAGTGTGCACTTACAGCTCCATTAAGTGCAATAGGCAACCTTACAGCTTAACTGTACAGACCTGGTGAATCACCAAACTAATAACAAGAAATTGTATTTTAAATCAGACATGATATGAAGATTTTTTTTAGCTTGACAGCATTTGTTGCACATGTTCCCCATATTTTCCTCCACACATTACATCTCTTCCTCAGTACTCTACCTCAGACTTGGGAAGGTGCAAAGTTGACATCGATTTCAAAGAAGAAAATGCCACATCCCACAGAAACGGGGAATCCACACCCCAAACCTGTCGCAATGAACTCTAAAAGGAAGTTGTGTTACTGTATTTGTACTACAGTATATCACAAACATTTAATTGAGACACCTTATAACTTAGTCAACTTTAAAAATATGATGATAATTATCAGTCATTGAAACAAACCTGACCTTTGTTGGGTCTTTCCACTTCCTGGGCGACGCCATCACCCAGGAGCCCAAGTGGGAGCAGAACATCAGCGCCCTCACAGAGAAAGCTCAGCAGAGGACGCACTTCATACGGCAGCTAAAGAAGTTTAATTTCCCTGTGAAGATGATGGAGAACATCATCGAATCCATCCTCACATCCTCCATCCCATTCTGGTCCGGTGCTGCCACGGTCAGGGACCAGGCGAAGCTGCAGCGTGTCATTAATCCTGCTGAGAACGTGGATCGACTTCAACCTCCCATCTCTTCAGGAGCTGGACATCTCCAAGACCCGGAGACGTGCTGCCAGGATCGCGGTTGAGGGACTTTTATTTCTTTATTATCCAAGCGAAGAAAAATGAACTTTCAATCAAGAATCAGATTGAGAACAAAACAATACAAACTGTAATACTTTTTTTTTTTTAAATTGCAAGTAAAAGAACATATTTAATTGAAATATAAATCCAAAGTTTTTGTTTAAAAACGTTTAAGTATTGTTTGCGAATCTAAAAGTTTTGCAAGCTTCTGTGCTGGATTTCCTGGGTGGGATCTAAACTTGAAACATGCAACATGTTTAGAGTTCATGGCAGACAAAGCTTTAAAGTTTTCAAACAAAACTTTGGATTTATATTTCAATTAAATATGTTTTGTTTTACTTGCAATTTAAAAGAAATTAATTACAGTTTGTATAGTTTTGTTCTCAATCTGATTTTTGATTGAAAGTTAATTTTTCTTTGCTTGCATAATAAAAAAATTAAAATCCCTCCATAGTCGACGCGTCTCATCCTTCTCATCCTGGACGCAGACTTTTTCAGACCCTCCCCTCTGGCAAGAAGCTCCACTCCACCAGGACCAGGACTTCAGGCCACTGCTGTCAGCCTGCTGAACACTAGCCCAACTCCCCAGCTCGTTCGGTTTGGACCTGACACCATGACAAATTCCTAGCAGCGTAAAGCCTTTTTTACTGTACCTGGCTATAAAGCTCTCTGATTCTGATTGATGCCTTCCCATCTTCACAAATTGACTTCTGCAGTGCATTATTCATATTAATCACCAAATCCACTATTTATGCTTGCAGGGTATCCAGAATGCTGCAGTAAGATTAACAACAAGGTCACTTATATGCTCACACATTACCCCAGTGCTCATAACACTATACTGGCTTCCGAAGGAATTAAGGATCGCGTTTAAATCTTAACTATCTCACACAGGATCTCTGCATGGCCAGGCCCCAGCTTCTGGAGCTGAGTCAGTCAGCTGCAGGATGCTCCCTTCAATCCAAATACCTTAAGCTACTGCATGTCCCACGCAACTGCTTCAGATCCTGTAGTGATAGATCGCTGGAGGCCACTGCTCCTCGAAAATGGAGTGCACCACCCACCATTATCACGGTTTAGTCTTTTAGAGGGCAGCTGAATACCATCCTTTTGGGTAATCAACGATAAATAACTCTTCATTTTGTTATGTATTGGATTTTCATTTGTCTATTGCCTGCCCTTAGAATCAGCTTGTTGCCTTTTTTGTGAAAAAAAAACTGAGCAAATAAATGTCTGCAATAATTACAATATCCAATTTTGAATTGAACTAATGAGGATGTGGGATTTGCTTGAGGAGGGCAAGGGTAACTAGCACTTTCCACACATGCAGAGGTGGACCGCAGTCAGGAAACTGCGATCCCTGCGGAGAAATTTCACAGAAGCATTGAGCTGATGTTTGAAGGAAAGGGTGAACACTCAGCTCTCGGCTTTGATCTTCAAAAATGCTGCTGCTGCTGTTCAGCTCTGGAGGAATTATCGTGCTGAATTCCACCCACCCTCCCATAATATGTGCTGGGCTCCATACATACTGCAATGATGTGCCCACATACTGCATGTCCCTGTGCTCTGCCTCCATGTGTACGTCTGCAGGTACCTGCGCCTGAAAGCAGTTTCTGTTCAGACTCACAGCCATCCACCAGATGGGCGGCGAAACATCGTCAAGAACAAAGAAAGAGGAAGTCCAGTTGTGTTAATTCAGGCCTCTGAGGAGAGAAATACAGTGGAAAAACCTTGAGAGCCATTTAAATGGTTGAAAATTCCTCCTGAGTGTTGTGGAGGTCTGATCCAGAGGGACTGAAAGCGTTTGCTTTTGTTATTTTCAATTTTTTTTTTGCAGTTTTAATATGGATTTTATTGCCGTTCCTTTATCTTTTATCTTTCTCTCATCTTAATGCCTTTTTAAAGCACTTTGAGCTGCCGTTGTGTGTGAAATGTCCCGTAAAAATAGACAGTGCTGCCAAATACCAACCCTGAGGGTCCACTTACTTGTTTCAGCACTTTGAATAGTTAATGTGTGCATTAAAAATGATGATAATACTAATAATAAATACAGAAAAATTGTAATTGTTTATGTGCCATCAGCTGGAGCATGTTGTGTTTCTCTGCAATTGTGACTCAGATCATCTTAAGACACATTTAATGGCAAACGATTGCAAAAAATGTAAATTCCAAGAGGTTCACATACTTTTTTTTTACCAATGTAATGTCCCAAGGTGGTGGTAACAAAATGTTATTTCCCTTATCTTCTGTTGCCTGGCAGATAAAGAGAATCCAAGGAAAAAAAAAATTCAATAATTATCTACAGCTCATATGTTGCTTCTTTTCAAGCGTGTGCCTCATTGGATTTCTGCAGTACCCACATGTACTTAGAGCTGTTTCATCCCCTCACTCATAAACCCAAACGACAAAAATTTAAGTTTGATATCATTTCATGGAGTGAATGAAAACAAATAAAGGATATAAATGGTTAAATAGAATGGGACTTTTGAGCTCTCTATTCACATAGTTTAGCTTCCTTCAGGCATGACTGTTGTACCCATCATGCTTAGGGTGTATTAAAGATCCATCAAAGGCTGTGCAGAAAATCATCTGCCAGAATCAATAGGTGTGTCATTAAAGCTTAACTTATTCCTCACAGTCTGCAACTTTGAGATACAGTGATGAGAATACATTTTAGAATTTTCAAAGTGAGATGTAAAAGCCAGAAAAAAAAAATCAGCTTTTTTAAGTCATTGCCATTCACCAGTAACACATTTAAACCCTCGTCGATATATTACTCTCACTCTGAGCTTCAGGCTAATGAATGTCTTTCACATTTTTCTCTCAGCACACTGTCGGTCTCCAGGTCTGTTAATGATAATGTGAACAAGTTTTTCCACAAAACTTCTATTAAATCATCTCTATAGGTTTGGGATTGATTTGATGGTCTGATGTAATTCTGAAAGTGAGGAAATGTTAGTTCTGGGATGTGGTAGTCTAGTGGCTACAGAGGTGGGCTTGGGTCTGGGGGACCCAGGTTCAAGCCCTGGAATAGCAAACCAACATGTTAGTCGCTTTTAGTCAAAAGTGTCTGCTAAATGACAGCAGTAGCAGTAGTTCTGTGATAAAACCACTAGGGGCTGACTCCAAATTGAGTCAAACCTGATTCATCCCTGTGTTTCTGAAGAGATAAACGTTTACTGCCCTGCACAAAACACTGATTTGCTCCCCATAGCTAGATTGTACAACTATGATGAATGTACAACAGGTAATTGTTTAATACTCCTAATCAGGTAAAATATTATTAATCCTCTCATATATACCAACTTGATTGGCTTTTTGAGTGACAGCTGCTTTGGAGTGCTGTTGAGGCGACCACTAGGACGCTAGACAACCAAGCAACCACGGGTTCCACTAGTTCCTGTTTCAGCTCCAATACTACTTGGTTTTGTTAGCGACATTGGAAATCAGAGCAGAATGCAAGCTAAGTTGTTTATTCAGAGCAGCGCTTTATTGTGGCACTCCGAGTGTTCTGTGGCTGACGAAAGTGAGTATTGTTTCGGTTATGTATTCAGTTTATTAAATTGCATCTCATATATTTTCCTCATCGATAAGTAACGGACATGTGCTGTCATGTTGATTCATGAATATAGTGCGCTCTGTGTTGGTTGTGGGTGCCGTTGGCTGGCAGTAGGGAGTACCACTGCAGTTAAATGGTTAGCGGGGCAGGGGGAGAGCAGAACTGTGAGCCACGTGGGAGCGCTTGTTGGATATTCTGTTAAGCCAGAAGACGGTGCTGGTGAACCATTTGATTCAGTTTATTCTCAAAATGTATAGAGCGTTGTTGTTTATGTGATTATTATTGTTGTATATGCTCAGTTTGCATACTTTTGTCTATGTGGTTTCATTTTCAATATATTTAAACATCATGATGTTTAACTATATTGTTTATTATTATTTCCAGAATTGTTACAACCCTGCGTTCATCATGGCTGCTGAAGTCTGTTGAGAGAAGTTGTTCCTTTTGTTATTCCTGTGCTCTGCACAGCATCTTGTTTCCTGCCTAAAACTAAACAAATGAACCCCTTTACCTCATTAACAGAATGTGAGCATGACCCCATGGCTCCCAAAGAGCTCTGGGAGCAACCAGTAAGCATCAGCTTGTTGATCACATTCTTGGGCTCAGTTAAGCTCAATCGGACCTTCGGCTAGCCCTTTTATCAGCGCCTGCAATATTCATTCCAAGTGTCTTTTCCGTAGCAACAGTAGAAATGAGGATAAATGGACAGATTTGATCATTAATATGATGCTAGTTAGCATAGTAGCTTAGCATGAGTTAAAATAGTTAGTTTGCGATGACTGAGGTGAGGTAGATTTGTTCCAACCAATGTCCAAGATTATCTGTCTGTTCTGAACATTTGGCCATTTTTGGACTAAACAGGGCTGGACAAAGTTATGTCCTGACAGAATGGCACCATCCAAGGGTCCAAATAAAAACTTAAACTGACTCTTTAAAAAACCTCTGGGTGACTTGTGCAGTCATAGCACATCATAGCGCATCATAGCATAACGTTTACATGTTAGACTCAGGTTTATTACAGTCGTGCTTTGAAAGGTAAATGCGAAGAAAACCATGGATGGATACAGTTTTGTTAGACTGGTGGTCTCAGTTATGTGCAGCTTCATGTAACTGTTCTGCAGTGATCAGTCTCTAACACAGCCACAGCCACAGCCACTGCAGGCTGTTATTTCCCAGAAACGGTCCAGCTGCAGTAAACCCAAAGACACCACAATCACATTGCACGTTTTAAGAGGATTTTTGAATTTGAAAACAGACAGGAAACATAATTTCCAGAATTAGTCCTCAGAATAATTGTCACAGTACAGTAAGTTGCTATATGTCAAGAATTTTACTTTTTTTTTCTTGTGCTATTAAAACTCCGATTTGCATTTTTCCCATTTCAGAATTTGAACCTTTTTCCCATATCACGAATCACATATTTACATAAGGCCTCGAGTTTGGTTTTAACATACTAAAAAGCGAACTATTTATTGCCTTTTCATTATGGATGAAGCTGAAATCACACAACATCCATACAGAGAGAGTGTCATTTGGGGCTGATCAAACGACACAACACATTCGTACATAAATTAATTCAAGATACAAACAATATAAACACTCTCTTAGAAGCAAAACGGCCCTGTTTAAAAAATTAGCATACATTTCTCTTGTCAGTCTATGGTATTAAACTTTCTTATAAATATTGGGATATGGCGTTCACTTGAAAAGCATTTAATTGTATATTAGCCAAGACGATTTGGTTTCAAGCAATAGCCACTCTGCTTCAACATTATTTTGAGCCTGCGTTTAAGTGTCCACAGTTACATAACTCTAATCACGGCCAAACAAGCATGACTCAAAATAATTTGTGGACTGCATATCACAGCGAAAGTCGTAGCTTCCTACTGACAATATGACAGAATATCTGGGTTACTTTTAATGTCGTTACACGGTTATCCGTTTACACACTCAGACTGCTTGCAAGTTTTGTGGTTTAATTTTGTAATCTATTAATATACGCCTCTGAACATTATGCCTATTTTTACCCTTATGGAGCACCTTGTAATTTCTTGATTAATAGAACTGTATGAATGAAACAAAGTCTTCAAAAGGATCCCGATCCACTGGTAAATGCTGTGACAGCCATGTCCATTCAGTTGGCAGCAATCCTATCCCATGAAATGGGTCTAGTACGATTCCCATTGACCTTTGGGGGTACTAGTCTGGTAATCGCTCTACATCTCACACTTTGTTCTTCTGATTGGTTGGATGTCGGCCCACTGGCGTCTAAGGGGCAGTTTCTCCTGTGATCACCGATACTCCTCGCTGGCAATCAAAGTTGAATCCAGTAAAAATCTAACTGCTTCTTTGTATCAAAGTTAATGACACCCCACACCCGTAATTAACTTTCTACGCTGTCTCCTCATATCCAAGATGAACTGGGCTGTAAAATCACACAGGAACCATGCATCAAGTGTTCAGCCAGTGACAGCGGTTGGACTCAAATGGATTTGGGAATCAATATCAAATACGAATCCATTTAGGCCATAAGTCCAATCCCCGCCTGGGGGAGTTGGCATCATCTCTGGCTCTCTTGTCAGGATGCCTCGGCTGTCACATCCTACACACTCTGAGACCAGGCGAAGGCCAGTTAGCGTATACTGAAAAGATACAGAGAGAAGCGCGGAGAGAGATACCGATGGGAGGAGAGTGAGATAAGTTGGGGCAAAAGTACACTGATGAAGAAGCAGAAGAGCAGACAGATGTATCACCGTAGAAGGAATCTTTTCTTTATCGCTAAAGGCTGAGATACCTCGTCTCTGGGGTATGCTGACTGCTGCTGCTGCTTGATGTTTCTTTTCTTTTGACTCTCGCAATATTATTTTTTCCTCTTTTTTTTTCCCCATGTAGGTTTATATTGGTGGGTTGCAGCATACTTTACAGGTAGCTGCAGTAGCAATTCAATTAATCTGTCAGGCAGATAAGTCCGTCAGCTTCACGCTGGCTTATTACAGGTGGCAGTATTAGTGTATATGTCAGCCTTCCAAGAAATTGTAATGTCAAAAACGGTGCTACCCAACACTCAGTTCAATATCTCTTTCATAAATAAAACAAATGGGCTCAGATGTCACTCTATTTTTAGAGCTCAGCACTGCTGCATGATCTATTTGAAGTGTTTATCTGACACAATCTGTCATGTTCCAGTTTATCTGTATAAACCATCTAAATGAAGAAATTAGAAGTTATCATGTTTATCAACTGCCAGGAAATGCACATTATTATACTTCTAAATTAGCTTCTTCCTTAACTTTTCATCTGCCCACAAGCTTGCACTTTTGAATATTCATCCAGTAAATTTCACTACTTTCTAACACACAGTCTCCTCTCACAGATTTAATCAGGAGAGTTTTCTTTTTTCCTTGTACGTCCAAGCTGTTAGTCACAGCAGCATCCTCTCCACATCAAGCTACTTTGAAAATCCCATAACTGACATTTCAAGTGGACTCGCTTTCAATTTTACCCTGAAATACCAGCATTTTGATTAACTTGAATGTCCAACTCGTCTGATCTCCTGATCAAACCTTTTTCTAGCCCTTCAATACTTTGCCGTAGTGAGACTGAGCTTCAGGTTCTTGGCAACAGCAGTTCATTAGGCGGTTAGGATTTCTTAATGCTATTAAGTTAAGAGCTTAGAAATGATCAACCCTTGTTTGCTAAAGTTAGCACATCCTTTTATTTTATAACTCTATATTTGGTCTGTATAAATATAATGAATGTCATCAGACAGTAGTGGGTCTTTGTATTAGGCGAATTCAACTTCAGATGAAGGTATCATCCACAAGTCTGCAGACCTCTATGAAAGCAGATGTTTCCTGGTCTGGAGAAAGAGTTTTGCAACAAGACGACACCAAAATGGAGTTTGGTGTTGATCCGGATCATGTTTCGCAAAACACTAAACATTTCAGCAGAAGCACCTCATATTCGCTCTTGAGCATGGTGGTGGAAGGGTCATGATTTGAGGTTGTTTTGCAGTCGTCAGCCCCTTTTACATTGGCAGATACCCTGTGTTTAACACGCCTATCATTTTTACATTGAGTGCCGTGTCGTTGGAGGGATTTGTTGATCATGTGACCCGAGTACAACCCATCATTTTTTTTTCTAAATAAAATAAGGAAACAGTTGATGAGGTCACGGGTGGGATCTATATTTGCAAGATGAGTAACTGGGGAGACGAGGAGATCTGTGAGCCAAGGATAAACCGGTGTATGTGCAGAACCACAAAGGATGGTCCATGTTTGAACAACTGGCCACAAAAATAACAAACCGGGTCTTTGAAAGTAGCTAAATTTGGCCAAAAAACGCTCATCTGGATGTTCATCCATCATCATTTTGAAAGTTACACATTTCATTCTACACGTCCACACATCTTGTGTTATTTTAGGCGGATAACGCCTCCCAACTCGCCTTCAGGCACGAGGTGACAAATAACACGTCTTGGGTTTATAATACCCAACATGCGTTAAACACGTGATCATCATCCTGTGATAACAGCGGGACCTATTGAGTCAGGTTCAGACAAACGGGCCAAAAGCTCTGCACAATGATGTGAAAAACTGAAAGTTAAACAGAAAATTGGTACTTTGAGTCATTGCTGTAATGGCGGATCTACAAGCTATTTTTACCATAATGATGTAAAGTGTTCGCCCTCATTTTTGTTACATAAATTTTTTCACAGTGAAAACCAGTTGTAAGCTGTTGGACTGCAGTTGTATTCGCCTCATACGAAGTTCACACTGCTATTTGGTTCAGTCTTAAAAGATTAAAACAAGCCGCACTGTACGACTTGGATCTGCTAGATCTCGGGTAAAGCCCGGGATATACTCTACGCACGTAACCTGCGTAGCCTGCGTAGCCTGCTTTGTGTCTGTTCATGCTCCACTGCGTACGTCGCGTACCACCCGAGTAGAGCCTGTCATACCGATGGTGACCGATAGGGGGCAGTAAGCAGAGCAACAGTTGGAAAAGCTACTTATATTAAGTAGCAGAAGTAGTAGCAGCAGCAGCGGTAGCAGATTAGAAAAACGAACACTTTTACAGGACAATATTGGATGATGTAGGAGATTATAACATCGTGTGAATGTGTATGAGTGTGTATGAATGTTTGTGGTGGTCGGAGGGGCCGTTTGGCGCGATATGGCAGCCACGCTCCCGTCAGTCTGTCGGGCAGCTGCGGCTACAGACGGAGCTACCACCGGGGAGAATGTGTGTGAATGAATAATGATCTCTTAAGCTCTGGGTGCCTAGAAGGAAGCTAAAGAAAACCATAACATTATTATTATTATTATTACTCTTTTTTTAATGTGTATTACTTATTTATATTACTGTTTTACCCCCTTCCCTGTGTGTGTGTGTGTGTACTTCTGCTACGTGAGTTTCCCCGTTGAGGGAGTAATAAAGGACTTATCTTATTATTATTGCTTATTATCAAAAGTGGATAGTCTTTCCAGACTAATTTATCCAGCATTCTCCTCACCCATCTCAACAAGAATGACGAAACAATAAATCCAGTTAATTTTAGGTTCATATGGAGAAGTAGATGTCAATATAAGAAAGATTAACATGGTAAAAAAATGTATTGTTCCTAATATGATTCCAAGTCATTCATTTGCAAGTCATTCAATAGTATTTTTATTGAAAAACAGAGTATTTAAAATAAAATAAGTCCCGTCAATTGACTCCCGGCTCCCGGCTCCGCTTCCTCCCGGCTCCGGGAGGCACCGAGGCTCGGCGCGTACCTCCGCCGGGGCTCGGCCGCCGGGGCTCCGCGGCCGGGGCTAGGCGGCCGGGGCTCGGCCACCGGGGCTCGGCCACCGGGGCTCGGCGGCCGGGGCTCGGCCACCGGGGCTCGGCCGCCGGGGGTTGTCCGGGGCTCGGCGGCCGGGGCTCGCCATCCGCGGTACTCCCGGGGACTCTAGTCCCGCAGCACCAGTGAGTATTTTGACCGGAGAGATTATAAAATACCGGACTTCGGCATATTTTACCGGACAACGGAAACCCTGGGGGGAAGTTAAATATTGCATAAATATATGCACGGGGACTTTCTCCAGGGGAGAGCAGCATAGTCGTGCCAGCTGGGATCAGACCGGGAACAGCGATACTAGCGGCCAGAGCGAGAACTGCAGGTCGCGTACGCGTTCAGTGTCTTTTTGAGAACGTGCACGTCGACGCGTCAAATGTACGCAGGATACGCAGGATACGCGAGACGTGACGTCACGCGTATCCTGCGTCTCGCGTACGCGTTCTGAACTGCAAGTATAAACGCGGCTTAAGACTTCAGGAACGGTGTGTAGCATGTACGATGATGTACGCTCGTCATCAGCAAGTTGTAGTTTGCGTCAACAGCCAGAGGAGCAGCCAAAATGCTTTAAAAATAAATCAGTGAAGTAGACCGTGTTTCCGGTCATGATTCAGGAGAAGAAACCAACGCTGGACGTCATTGTGTGATAAACCGTGATGTGACCCAGGCTGCAGATAGAAATGTCATGTGCGACAACCTCTAATGTCTTCACCTAGTGGCTCCTGTTACGGCAAGTCCACAGCATCTGATTCTTCCTCAGTCTCTCGTGAAGCTTAGTTTCCTTTATGTTTCACTTTCTTTGAAGGATGGCTCGCATCAATACATCATTTCAAGTTTCATTTTAATTAGCAAATCAGTAGACGGAGTCGTTAGATTTCTGGCGCTGCTTAATATCTGTCATGGCCTGTCTTTGTTTGCAAGACAGTTCCATCTTTCATCTCCGCTCCTGCTTCAATGTGAGATGGGTTAGGGTTACGATCACCATTTTCTACACTATGATGGCTGATACTTGTTTTGGTTTTTTTTCTCCCCACAACTGCATATCTTTTGTCTGAAATCCCACAGTGTGAACTTGGCATCAGATCAACTATGATAATATTGTTTTTATTATGTTTGTACACAAAACAAAAAGGAGGAATACTGACCTCTGAACATGACTGCATTAGGACTCTTAACTGCAAGGCAAATCAGTGCCTTGACCCTTGTGAGACAAAGCACAGATCTTTGAGTGTCTTGTCTGTCCAAAAAAATGCAGAGGCCATGTTATTTTACGACAAACTAAAGAGGAAATCATCCTACTTGAGAAGCTGGAGCCGTGTGCTGTGAATGCCACTCAGATAAAAGAGTTGTTTCAGCGGTATTTAAATATAACAGGCAGTTTTGAGCTGCACCTGGGCTGCATTATACTCCAAATCAAAGGTGTCCCTGTTATTTTGTCCTGCCTGCTGTGTATTCCCTCTGGTGCTGTCACTGGACAAGGCCCTTCAACCCCCCCACCCCCTCCTCCTCATTAAACCAGCATCTGCCGAGGTAAGAGGCCTGAAACCCCCCACTACGCACACACACCAATACACAGACTCCAGCCCCTCCCTCCCTATTTTGCACACTCTCACGCTCACCATCTGCCACGGAGTTGGACAAGACCCCACTAAAGCGGCAGCCACACATGCGAGCTAACACCCCTCGTTTTAAACCCCTGCAATTACTGGAAAACATATCCAATGCAGATGCACATGAACGCACACAAATGTCCACAGCCACACGGCTAGCCAGTAGTTTCTGTTGTTTTTCTCTAAGCAAGGACACAGCCGCCTCCTCTACCCATCCAAAACAAACACCAAGAAAAAAAAGGAAAGATTACAACTTGTAGGAGTTTGTGTAGTCGTGATGGGTTCGAGAGAACCCCTTCCCTTCCCCTGTGTGACAGTCAGCCAACCAATTACTCCCCAGTGACCATCAGGCCCTTCCAGCATCGTATCTCAGGAGCCAAAAAGGAAAACACAGAGAGGGAGGAGGAGAACACAAAGAAGAGGTGAGGATGATGCAAACAGAAATAAAGACTTCCACTGATTGAACATGAAACATCTCCCTGTGGCGCTCCCTCTGTTCCCGCTCCTCGTTCCATCTCTGCTTGTCATACAGAATGCCCTCTCGCTCTCACTGCGATTGTTTATCACCCCTCAGTTATCCACAGTGAATAATAATGTTTCCTCTTAGATGGAAGGAGGCAGAGGAACAAGCCTCGGGCCGTGCATTCTGATTGTCTAAGCATTCCCCGGTCGCCCTCTGCCTGGGCAGAATCAGCCATGCAGCAGGCAGGGCAGGAGCCAGGACGCCTGCGCCTCCTCCAGCATCTCGCCTCTTGTCCTTGTTTCATTTGTTGTTTTTTATACTTGTTATTTACAATCTGTATCACTCAAAAGTCTCTCACTGTATTTTTTCCCATCCTGAGCAGTGAAGAGGTGAGGGACAAATGTTGGACCGCAGGGAGACCCGGCCGGGGGGGATTAGCACCATCATGCATGCTCTCCGGGGACATTGGCTCTCGCCAGCCACGCCGCCATCATCGTCACTGTCACCCGACTGGAGCCCGATGAGGGGCAGAGCCACTTGAGGAAAGCTTCGCTCCCGGAGAAGCTAAAGCCGAAGAGACAGCTGGGCCCCGCTCCAGAGTCTCCGGCTATTTCCAAAAGGCTGCTCACTTCATGGCAGCGAGCCGCATTACATTTCCTTTTCTTTGGGTCCGTTTACTTCATATCTATTTCATTTCTGTTCACTTTCCCTAAATAGACCTTCATCTATCAGCCATGGCAGGCTGTGCTTGGTTGCAAGGCGAAGGCACACAGAGGAATACTTGTTCATATTTGTACAATAAAATTACTTTATGGCCATATCCAAAAAGCTAATGCACTTCTATAAAACCAGGCCGAGTGAATATCGTGGTCCTATAGAAGCTATTAAAGACACATTATTTGGTTGGCTGTGTCTGTCCCCTGATTGTTGGATGAAATGGGCCATTCTAATCCTCATTAACATAGTTAATTTCACATAAGAGAAAGTTGATGGTGCGTGTCTAAAACATTCAAAGGTCATCCAAGCAATATACACCATTTACTCGATATATGTGTATGCTCTCTGTGAGTAATGTTAATCAGATATTTTTACATTTTTGGAACATTTGTCCAATTTATTTTGCACTGTTATGGAATACAGACGTCGCGTTTAACAAATGGCCAACGCTGCCAGAAAAGTTCCTGAAATGATGAATGAAGCTGTCAGAGCCAACAGATGATGGCAGACAGAGCAGGCTGGAGCGAAGCTGTGACAAAAAACAAAGAAAAAAGAAAAAGGATAAGCTGGAAAAGGGCATCCAGCATTCATCCTTACCGCCCTGAAGGCTGCTCGGGCTACAGCTAACCTTTGGTCTGAGGGATGAAAGTGTCAGGAGAAACAGAAAACATGATGCTCCTTGGACAGGGACTCTGGCACCGAGCCGTGTCACAGGAGGCAGAGCCAACGCGTCTGACATTAGAGGCAGGAAGATGCTGTCACATGACCTTTAAAGGGGACAGATATCTGAATGCTGTTCTCGCTTGGCCACCTGTTTTCATGATGTATGTCACAAGTGGATGCACGCATAAAAGCATAAAAAACACAACAAAGAAGTATCCTGGATGATAAATTAATTATAGAGTTGGTTTGGCTCGTGACTCTTTGAGGGATCCCTGCATGTGCACTGATCTTCTCTGTGGGATGAAACACGTCAAGGCTTTTTGATCGATCCAAACTTTTGAAAAGAGGCATCAGGGGTCTTTCTGATGCTTAAAGAGCATTCAACGGGCTGTGGCAGGGATATAGATCTTATCTACATCCCCACTTTCAGGTTTAATATAGAGTTCGGGTATCTGTTAGAACAAATGTTGCATTTTTGGATATCTTTTTGGATATTTTATACAGGTTATGTACAAGAAGTAAGAGGGATTAAAGCCTCAACACATTGTTTTAGCAGGAGGTCATAATAATGTTGTTATTGTGATTTAAAGAGTAATGTTGTGACTTCTGGCTTTGGTAGATTTAGAAAAATTGTGAAGTAGCTCCATCAGCAAATCCTCCCAAAACCACTTGCTGATTTTCTTCTGCCTTCATACAAGAAATTAAATCACTGTGCGAACAGGCATTACACGAAGAACTCACTCAGGCACTCTCCTCCCGGAGGTGATGCTCGCCACAATGACGCTCTCCGGTCTCGGGGTGGCCACGGCTTTAAAAGTCCCTCTCCAGAACTTCTCAAAGAGCTGCTTCTCTCCCAGCTGCTGGAGGCTGGCGGTGCTGTCCTGCGATCCCAGGGGAGGAGAGGGGCCACAGGGGGCAAGCTGGAGGGCACACGGCGGCTGCATTTGTGGTCCGCCTCAGCTCCCTCAGTAGACTGTTGCTCTCATGAACCAGGTGGACTTCCTGTGCGGGCGGCAGCTCGGGAACTGTCCAAGTACTGAATCCAACAGAGCAGGACGCAGCACCTTATCTGCAGCGTCCTCTTCCCTTCCTTCTTTACCTCCGCTCTCCTCTGCTCTCACCACTGTCTGTCCCGTCCTCACTTGAGCGGGAACGCTATAGGCAGCAGGACAAAAGCTGACCCTCTCCAGCTGGAGGCTGAGTATTGTTCTTGAGAATGAGAAGGGGTGGGGGGAGACTCTGTTGCCCTGTCCGCCTCTCCTCTTTTGTGACAGCTGCTGCTCTGTGGGGTCTGTGTCGGAGATGGGAGCCGAAAGCGCTCTCCGCTTCTCCGTAGGCAAGCCTCACACAAAACTGGGCATTCCCTCGCTACAGATGGAGGACTTTTCAGTCGGGTTGAGTTTGGTGTGTTGGTGTGGAGATGGTCGTGCACCCACGCTCTGTGGGCTGAGCAGGTGTCGAAGCAAATGTCGTGGCGTGTCTGAGGACAGGTTGGAGCGGGAGATGAAGAGTGTGTTGGCTCCAGTGTGCGAGTGAGATTCAAGTACGGAGCTCAGCTACGAGCAGCTTGTTTTGTGTCTCGGAGGTTGTGACGTCAGATCTGGGGGCTGGACACCTGGAAGAGGGACACCCTCTCTATCATCCTTTCCCACTCTCTCTCTCTCTCCGTGGGTGTATTCGTGACACATGTTTCATCCTGATTCACCATTGATTGGGTTACCTTTTCATCCAGACATGCACCCCCCATCAGTGTCTGCCTGTTTCTTTCATGACACATGACATGTTTTTCCTCTTCTTTTGCCATACTGCAGTCAAAATATTCAAGAACACAGGATAAAACTCATAACAGCCTCTTAAAACAATTAAATCTGAACAAAATGCACACCTACAGTTGTGATGCTAATGGCCAAAGATCCACTGGTCAACAAAACTTACAACATAAATTGCCGGGTCCCCACGTTACATGTACCATTTACGGATGGGGGCGAGGAATTACATATCTACGTGCCTGCAAACTCATTCAACATAGTAACTCGTACAAAGGCAAAAACATGTTTTTATTTGTGTTCATATTTAGCTTCTGCCTTTAAAGCCTGGGTCAGCTTGACTTTGTATGTATGAAGAAGGAAATTGCAGCAAAAATCAAAACAAATCAATCGTATTGCAACTCTCCTAATTACATGAGACTGAAGCAAACAAAGAGCAATACTGAACACTAATGCGATGACATACCATGCCAATCTACCGATGGGACTATTTGAACACCTCAAGTTTAACATGGTAAACAGGCATGGCGGAAGTAACGTCACTTCTACATTTTTACGTTTACACAGACCAGGCAGGAAATGGTGAAAAGTTATCCATCTACGAGCCTCTCTTTGTTCTGCACAGCAGCATCTAACCGGGGTTTAAACACACAGAGCAACATGTGGTCATCCTCAACAAAACAACCAATATGGTGGCTCTTCCCAGTGTGCAGTGTGGTATAACGACACAATCTCACCCTCTTTCAAATGAATAACATTTTCAGTTGAGGTCATAATCTCTAAACTTGTGGATGTGATTGTCATTAACTTCCCTGTACATCCAAAATAGGATTGATATTACAATTTGAAATCCAGCCTTGACTGCACTGTGGGTTGTGTCAGTGGTTCTTTTTGTTTTTTTCCTCTCTTGTCCTCTCCTCTCACACACATGCTCCATCAGCCCCTTGGACAAAAGGCCAAGGAAATCAGCATAACAAAAAGCCTGGCTCAGTTAAGGCCGGCCGGGGCATGTGGCTGACACAGACGCCCCCCCTGGGGGCTTTTCCCTGCCATCGGATACCTCCTCCCTTTTTCTCTCCAGTCTGCTTCAAGACAACAGAGTGGCAGATCAACGATTTCCTGCCCAACCCTCCGTCCCTGCCTCTCTTCCGCCTGTCTGAGATGTCACATATCATATGTTGATTTCTGTAAAAAGGTAAACTCTGGAAATCATAGAAGGGATTATTTACTATTACAATAAAACCATCTTGATTAAGTTATCAAAGCCAAGTCTGTAACACTCAAATTATACTATTTATAGACTTGAGAGATTGCAAATGCTGTAATATATACAGACTATTTGTACAATAGGTTGTTATTGCTACTGTGTCATAGTTTCTGTGACAGACTGTCCTAAAAGCAGCAAGGTCTAATATTGTAGGTTGAAATATCCCAAAATAATGTAAAAGCAGCAAAAGAAAAAGATGAGATAAGGGCAATCATGTCACAAAATGATGACTGTGTATTTGCCTGCTGACATACTGTATCTACCGAGTTAAGGCTGAAATATGGTTCTGCGTCAAAACGACGCCGTGCCTACGGCGTGTGGTTTTCGTCCACGCAGACCAAACGCCGTCACCTGCGCCGTCACTGACGTGCACCTCCCGAAAATTGTAACTACGCGTCGAGGCGACGCAGACCACACGCAGACGGAGAGGGCTGTGATTGGTTCGCTTGGAAGCAACGCATTTCCGGTTTCCGGTTTGAAGCAGTAGTGAACTTTCAGGGCTCTTTTCTTCGTTTATATGTGATTTTTTTTTGTTTTTGTTTTTTGCACAATAGTTGTCCTTATCTCTTTGATTTACTGTGACCGGAAAAAGTCGGATAAACCATTCAGAAAAAGATCGCTGACTAGTGGCCGCGGGGGGTACTGCACCGCGACGAAATGGAGTGACGGAGAAGTCCGAAGTGTTCACGACGGCGTCACGGCTGCGGCGTGTGCTCTGCGTTGGTGTGACGCAGAACCTTAATTCAGCCTTTAGTGTCGTAAATTACTTGCTTTGGTCTTTCAGTCTCGTAATACCGGTTTCTGCCATGTGTGGCAGCAGTGAGAAACATACAAGGCGTTGAAGTGAAGAAGTAAAACGTTTTGCAGGCGTACATTCCAGGGGGGTTGGGGACCACTGGTTTACGGTACAGGTCACATGAGATAAGACTAAAGACTTTATGATCATATTAAAGCTATAAAAGGTAAGGAGCGATAAAGACTTGTTCCGACTCCCACCTCCCAAACATCTGACATCACAGGATCACGCAAAATTTGCCTACAACCTTGAAACAGCTTGTAAAATTGCACAATGGTAACCTGGCTGGTCAATAATCTGTTTTTAAAAAATTTGCCTGGTTCTTGTCGATTCAACTATAATTTGCACAGGAAGGCAGTACCACGGGGAAGCCGAGGAAACTACCTTATTAACTGCTGGATGGGCATGCAACCAGTCAGAGAAACAAAGCGTGTGATGTAAGCAGAGCAACAACCAGACTAGTATCAGCCAAAGACCTCTGAAAAAAGCTGGCAGTGGACCAGGAACACCAATGACATTAACACCACTGTTGACAGTTTTGCAGTAGAAACTAGCTGATCCAAGGTTTTTATTAATTATTTAGCGGTCATGTCAGTTGTTTCGCTTGCATGAAGCCATTCCACCTTTAATAGTTCCTGTAATGTCCAAGCCAATTTCACAATCTTACATGACAGGACTTAAAATTAGTGTTATCTTCCCTTGTTTTCAGTCCTTTGGGACTTTAGCAGGCACACATGACTTTCAGTTACTCCAAACAAGTAGTAGTAATCCTTATTTGTCAGTATACATCTTTTTTACAAACACACACCGAAATATGTCCTCTGCTTTTAACACATCACTAGTTAAACTAGGAGCAGTGGGCTGCCATTTTTCTAGCACCCGGGGATCAATTAGGGTTAAGGGCCTTGCTCTGGGGCCCAAGGTGATTCATCTTGCTTGCCATCCCAGGGCCTTCCAGACCCAAACCCACCTCTGTAACCACTAGGCCACTCCCCCACAACCACAAAGTATTATTGATTATTACAATTGGGAGAACAGTGTTGCCACTTTACGATCATTTTATCCAAATTAAAACTGTTGAAACCGTTCCCAATCGTCCCCAACACTCCAAAATACATGATTTTATTTATTTCTTTTGACGCTTTAGGCTAAGACATACAAAATGTTTATGGTTGATCCGGCGAGAACGAAATCTACTTTCATCCCTGATTGTAAGTGTGGGCATGATATCACAAGCAGAAGCTTTCTCACGCTGCAGGGAGAACACTGAGAACATCGCCATGCGAGGTTGCAGGCAAGGGTGAGAATGAATATCTCTGTCTCCTAATACGTATGCATAAAGACGCTGCGCTGTACCTGGCCAGGATTAATAATGCATATATTAGCCGATAACATGAAACCCTGATGTACAACACCGCCAGCCACTTAGTGATAAGTGGCTTCCTCATCAGTGTGCTTTGCATAAAGATGGAGCGGAGGTACTCTCAAATCAAGCCGAGGTCACGGAGAAACTGGGCCAGTCAAACACGAAGTATGTTTCGTGTTTGGTTGGGAATATCAAACACTCATTTGTGCGGGTGAATTAAACGTTGGAGGGCTGTTGATTGGACTTCCTCCAGCTGAGTTTTATTTGGAAAACTCAGCTGAAGGATTTAAAAGGTTGAGGAAGACATCTCTAATTTGTGCAAAGAAACAGAATTAAACTTAATGATAGTAAAAGTCCCTTAAAGTTCTGAATGACATCAGTTAGATCTTTATTTTAAGTGTTGTCTGGTGTTTCTGCATTTAAGACGTCTCATCAGTAAACCATCAAAGCCTCCAGTCATTATTGATTAAGTTGCTCTGCATCATCAACAACTTGAAGCCCATTTACAACCGAGCAGCTCAACGCAATTTGTTTTTTTTTGTCTGCTGATACACAGCCACAAAGCATGAAGTGCCTCCATTCAAATGTAACCAAAAATTAGCTGAGCTTTGACAAAGAAGCTGAGGGAATACATGAAAACGTTATTGGCTGGACGGCTTTGTAGTCTCAGATCTCAAGCTGCCAGTAATAGCGGTTGTTAGAAGAGACGGATTTATCTCTATGGATTTTCTTCTTCAAGTCGTTAATCTTTTCAACAACAAAAAAAAGAGATGCAAAATTGTTCAGAAATGTAACATTCGTTTTCTCTTTACCAGCAAGTCAATGATTTTCTTTGGTGGAGTTGTGCTACTGATGCATTATTTAGCAATAACTGTAAAGCAAAGTTCCATCCTTCTTTCAAAACTCTGCACTTTCTTCTTCTTTTCAAAGCATTGTTCATGTTTGCTTCATTTTTTACTTTCAGCAAACACACCTCAACATTACTTCAAGTGGAATCAAATGATGCTTTCTGTGACAGCCAAGCATTCATAAGAAGAGCTCTCTCTCTCTGTGTACTCTCTTTAACTATAGTGTTGGTAAATTATTTCAAAAATAGGACATCGCTGCAAACTTTGAAGCAAAGCAAACAAGCACTGACGGAGGAAAAATCAAGCAGAAAACAAATGAGCACTGTCTCGCGAGTCTTATTGTGACAGAGCAATTAGCTGAAGGCTTCTTTAGCTCTGATTGCAGAGTCTGCACATACATTTTAGTTTGAGAGGTGTTTCAGAAGCAATTGCAACACAAATCTCAGCTCACGCTTTTCTTTTTCACAGGCTCTTCAAGCTGGAAAATGTTATTTGATCTCCGTCTACGTTACAATATTAGACAAGGACGATGTACTTGAGATGACAACCCACAGTTAACGTTTCTTGTGTCTGCATGGTTCTCCTGGGGCTGCTTCATCACTTCAGCTGCCCTGACAAGAACCTGTTGGATATTTAAGCGTGATGGTTCAGGACCTGAGGCAGCAAAGCAAGCCCAAATCCTGATCCCCCCTCCACCACACTTCACTGTTGCTAAACTCTGCCCTTTTTCTGCCATACCTAGTGCTGAATAGTCCATATTCAAACCTTTAGCTGTTACACTTGGATTCTTAGTCACTGGGGATTGTGTTGTCTTTGGACTCATTTTGGCTGGGTGTCCATTTCTAGGAAAAGTATCTACAGAACTAAATGCTCTCTATTTATATGCAGTTAATCTAACCATGGATTGATGGATTACTAAATACTTTCAGATGACTCCACTTAGAGGTCTAATTTTTGCAGATGCATAGTCTCATCAGCAGATAATTCTGATGAACAGCAAACTTAAGAAAAAACTCCCTACTTTTTTTTCAGAAGCATCTTGAATAGCTGAAACATTTTTAATTTCAATTACTGTATAAAACTTGTACATTTTGTTTGTGTCCAGTCCAATCTATGATCAATAAAGTAGAGGAAGTCAAAGTTTCAAAAGCTCATTTTTTCTTGAGTCCTCTAAACTCAGCAAACAGGGATAGCAGATCACATTTGATCTTAGAATAACAGCCTCGCAGCAGAAAGATTATTACAAGCTTCATCAGAATCAGAATAAAAAGCAAGACCCCCCAGTGCAGCGACGGCAGCTGAGACGATCACCGGTAGCTCTCTACCCTCCCTCCAGGACATCTACAACACCCGCCTCACCTGCAAAGCCCTCTGTATTGCAGATTATCCCGCCCTTCATCACACAGCCTCTTCAGTCTGCCGCCATCAGGGAGGAGACTAAAAAGACTTGGGCAGCCCTGATGCATTCTGGGAGTTTGTTCCACAGGTGAGGAACATAAAAGCTGAACACTACCTCACCGTGTTTGGTTCTAACTCTGGGTACAGAAGTGGGCGTGACCCTGACGACCTGAGGGTTCTGGGTGGTTCATGATGGACCAGGAGGTCAGAGATGTACTTTGGTCTGAGACCATTCATAGATCTAAGACCTGGAGTTATATGGTCCACTCTCCTGGTCTTAGTGAGGACTCGGGTCTCTTAGTCTTCGTGAGGACTCGGGTCTCCTGGTCTTAGTGAGGACTCGGGTCCTTTAATTCTTGATATTTTCTTGGGATGATAACAGGCTGACTTCACTATTGTCTTAATGTTGCTGTTAAATTCAGGTCCAAGCCCAGATCTGCAAGCCAGCTGGTCCCATCACAGATGTCAGCAGACTGGTTCTATCTTTGTAACTAAAAGCAACTTCCTCCCGCTTCGTACGTAGAAAATCCCAGATATATCCACCTGTCCGGCCTTCCCGTCTCATCCCACCCTAAAACAGACGTAGAGACTGAAACCTTTCGTTCTGTGACTCAGCACAGTGTAACCTAACAAGGCAAGTGAAAAGTGTGTCATGGATGGCTATGTGAAGGAGAAGCTTGTCTGCACAGGACATAAGAAAGAGGACAAACTGCCAAATAAAATCACAAATATCCACCAAGGTAAACAAACCCCAGGGCTGGAAGACGATTCGTCAGATCTGCTTCTCTTCAGAACAGACAATACAGAATAATGCTCAGCTGTGGCAAGTCTTGTGTGCCGGGCAAAAAAACATTCTTTAATCACAAACTCTTATCCGAGGATCATCCAAAATATGTCGACTTCTGGTACCAAGGTAGAAAATAGCAAAAAAGCAATCTTAAATGAAAAAGAAGCAATTATTCTGTAATGGCATTCTCGAGTCGCGTCTCCATCACACTTTTGCACAAAAAATCAAATTGGAATTTGCGAATAAGGTAGCGCTCCAGGGGGTTTGTTTTTCAATTGCACTTTTTTTTTTTCGAATAATCGTAGTTTTCGTAACTCTCTTTTTCGTCCTGCGAGACCTCTCTTCAAAACAAAAAAGAAAATCCCCAACGTTGAAGAAGATGGACAAGAAAATCTTAAATCATTGACAAATTATTGAAAACCGCTACCACTGTTGGAGAAAGAAGTCAGATGATGAAGGCAGCGGATGATGATTCAAATGATTATTCAGAAGCAAAGCCCTCTGTAAAGCATAATAATTAGGGCCCGAGCACTTACAGTGCGAAGGCCCTATTGTATCTGTAGGAATTTTTTTTTCTTCTTTTTTTATTTTTCCGATGAAAGGAGGGCCTTTTTGCCCCCCTAAACGTGCCCCAAAAGTCACCAGATTTTGCACGCAAGCCAGGCCTGGCGAAAAATTTGATATTTAATGGTTTGCATTAATGGGCGTGGCCTAATGGCTCAACAGTGCCCCCTAGAAAACTTTGTGCCTCAAGCCCCACAATACGGTTTGACGTACATGCACGAAAACCGGTATACATGTCGCAACTTGTATCATGTATCATGTCGCAACTGAGAGAAAAGTCTCTTGGCGCCATGGCCGAAACCGAACAGGAAGTCGGCCATTTTCAATTAATCGTGTAATTTTGCCGCAATTTATGCCATGTCTTCAGCCGTTAATACGGCCCAAACTGTAACGTGCACCCAGGTGTGTTATACATGAAAATGTGCATCTCGATCCTGCGACAACGCGCATTACTTTTCTCAGTCAAAAGCGTTACCGTGGCGACCTTAATATCTAAAATACAGTTAAAAAGGGCATCAAGTGGCCCTGTGTCATCAGGAGACACGGCGATGTACAGCTGTGTGTCGTCAGCGTAACTGTGGAAGCTGATGCCGTGTCTCCTGATGACGTCCCCCAAGGGAAGCATGTAAAGGTTAAAAAGAAGCGGACCTAAAATTGACCCTTGGGGGACCCCACACTTAATTTCATGCATTCTGGAGGAACATGTATCCAAACTTACAAAGAAAGATCGATCTGTGAGATAGGAGCGGAACCAGTTAAAAACAGTACCAGAGAGGCCCACCAGGTGCTTCAGTCTGTTTAATAAAATGTGATGGTCTACTGTATCGAAGGCGGCACTAAGATCCAGTAGAACCAAGACTGTCAGTTTGCGGTTATCTAAATTGCACCTGATGTCATTTAAAATCTTTAAAAGGGCTGTCTCGGTGCTGTGGTTCATCCTAAAGCCAGACTGAAATTTCTCTGAAATATTGTTTCTTATTAAAAAATAATTTACTTGGTTAAAAACCAGCTTTTCTAAAATCTTACTTAAAAAGGGTAAGTTGGATACAGGTCTGTAGTTATTAAAAATGCTGTGATCTAAATTACTCTTCTTCAGAAGGGGCTTCACCACCGCCATTTTAAAGGCGGCAGGGAAGACACCCGTCTGAAGAGAGTAATTTACTATATTTAAAATATGTTCCTCAAAGAATTCATAAAATGTCTTTAAAAGTGATGTGGGAATGGGATCTAAAAGGCAGGTTGTTGGGTTTACCTGGGAGAAAACTCGACCAAGTGTCCTCGCATCAACCAGGGCAAAACTCTCCAGTGTTTCCTCGGGTAAAAGCAACTGTCCAGATGTGTTAAAAATGACATTTTGATGTGGTAAAAGACTGGACCTAATGTTGTCAATTTTACTTCTGAAGTGGTCTGCAAAATCCTCACAAAGATTGTCTGTTGGTGGTTGTGAGGAATTCTTAAAATGTACATTTGTTAAAAGATCGAAGGTGGAGAAAAGAAATTTAGAATTGTTTTTATTGTCTGTAATGAGTTTTGAGAAATGGGCAATTCTTGCTTGTTTGACGGTTTTATTGTAGGATTTGAGTTGATCACGAAATATCTGATAATGTATTGTAAGTTTGCTTTTTCTCCACCTTCTCTCAGCACTCCTGCATTTTCTTTTTGATTTTTTGACTTCCTCAGTTCTCCATGGGGGTGTAGGCTTAGTTTTTATGGTTTTTGTTAAAAGTGGAGCAACTGAGTTCAGAGTGGATTCTAGTTTCCTGTTAAAATTATCAACAATAAAATCACATGATGCAGGTAAAACATCAGCAGGAGTGCTCTGTAAAATCTCAATAAAATTTGCAGCCACTTCAGGAGTTAGGTAGCGTTTCCTCACCGTTCTCATCGAGGCTTCCTGATGATTAAGACTGGTGACGTTAAAAAACACGCAGTAATGGTCAGACACAGCCAGATCGACAACAGAGGACACACCGGTGGACAGGCCATAGGTTATGACTAGGTCCAGGGTGTGTCCTCTGTTGTGAGTCGGCTGTGTGACATGTTGGGTAAAATCCATGCAGTTTAAAAGGTTTAAAAATTCTCTCGACAGTGGGTCGGAGGTATTGTCAATGTGTAGATTAAAATCACCAGTTATTAAAATTCTGTTGTAAGTGGTATGTATGATTGATAAAAGCTCTGAAAATTCACTGATAAAAACAGTGGAGTGATGGGGTGGTCTATAAACAGTTAAACAAAGAATAGGAGGACTGCTAAAAACAAAGGCAAGGTGTTCAAATGAGGAGTAGTTGTTAAAAGGGACCTCCTTTGTAGCTAATATGTTTTTAAAAATTGAAGCTGTGCCGCCTCCCTTTCTAACACCCCGTGTAGTAAATAAAAAAATAAAATTTGGTGGAGAAGCCTGGATGAGGGAAAATGCAGCGTCCGTGCCAAGCCATGTCTCTGTTAAAAGAATACCATCAAGTTTGTGATGCACAATAAGATCATTTAAAATAAAGGTTTTGTTTAAAAGAGAGCGCACGTTCAACACAGCCAAGTTAATGTCTGTGTTGGACGTGCGCTCACGACCACAACGTACCGGGTTGATAAAAACAAGATTGTCTCTGTTAAAACCAGTGGGTCTGTGGATCTGACGGGGAAAACGGGCGGTGACCAGGGGATGAATTGGTTGAGGATCTGGTGTGTGGGTGGCGCCAGATGTAGCTGGTTTTATGGAAGAATTATCTGGTGGGGGTGGCAATGATGACTGTGACCTGTGGGGGAAGCTGGAGAGGGGGGCAGTGCTGTGAGCGGCTGGCTCCACAGATGAAGAGGAAGACTCCGGGCCAGAGCTGGGAGTGTGGGTGTGGCCAGAAAATAGTCACTCCCGTGGAGCCGACAGAACCGCGTGCTGAATGTTTGCAGCCAGCACGCGGCCCCCCAGCCTATTTGGGTGAAGTCCGTCGGGTCTGTAAAAGGAGGGACGATTCCAGAAAAGATTAAAATTGTCGATAAAACCAATGTTAAGAGCCCTGCAGGTGTTCTGAAGCCAAGAGTTCAGATAGAGCAGCCTGCTGAAGCGCATTGCTGCAGCTCCTGCAGCAATGCGAAACCTGCAGCTCTGGAGAATTACCGCTGGCTGAAATAAACCATTTAGGAAGATAAATGTTGGTTTAATAGATGAAATCTAACAGTTGTATCTGTCACGTTAGTTTGTCTGAATATAAAGTGAAGCTTCATGTTTTTACTAGATAGATAGATAGATAGATAGATAGATAGATAGATAGATAGATAGATAGATAGATAGATAGATAGATAGATAGATAGATAGATAGATAGATAGATAGATAGATAGATAGATCTGTATTCATCTATCTATTAAAAAAAGAAAACATGAACATTATATATATATATATATATATATATATATATATATATATATATATATATATATATATATATATATATATATCCAGTACTCAAGTTGTAAAAGAAAATCAGGGGAGATGGTGGATTTTATCATATGGTGACAGATAATTTGTGCTGATTACAAATAATATAATATATTACAAATAATAGCACTGACCAAAACACCTGCAGAAATACTGCAGGAATGACATAGCAGCAGTTAAATGCAGCCTTCTGTAAGCTTTAAATATCCACTGGGCTTACATCAAGTACATCAAAACACAACAATAAAAAACAGTTTTCTGAACTTATCAATATGCCTCTGTCCTTCACAGGATAAGTAAAATGGATTGTATTGCTTATAATTGTAACCTGCTAAATCTTGTTCCACATGCAGATTTTTCCACTTATTTTAAGTGAAAATCTACCTGAAACAGGTGAAAATTGTTGTTTTTTTCCAGTGATGAGTCTTGTTTTAAGTCTAATGAGATTTTTTAAATAAAATTAAACATTTTAACTAGAAATAAGACAAATATTCTTGTTAAGATTTTGAGTTTTTGCAGTGCTCCATTTTACTTATCCTGTGAAGTACAGAGGCATATTGATAAGTTCAGAAAACTGTTTTTATTTTTGTGTTTTGATGTACTTGATGTAGGCCCAGTGGATATTTAAAGCTCATATGTAAATGATCTGCGGAACCACTCACAGTTCAGCAATAAATCCTCACTTACACTGGATTAAGGTAAGTAATATAATGCAAAATAAATCTGTTGTTGATCATTTGTGAGTTTGTTATCACAATACTCACATTTTGCACTCATATGTTTCAGCACATTACTATACAGGATTAAGCAGTCTCATAACCCATGAAACGATAACTGAAATGATAACTCTCTGTTCTCACAATGTAAATAAAATGCTCACATATTCTTTATAGACACACACACATTCCCGTTTTTTTATCCTTTAACATAAAAAAGTAACACAAGACTGAGTTTATGCTCCAGGTCAGTGGCTAAACCACCACGAGGTTATGTTAACTCACGGAGCTCTGCTGCTGCATCACAGTACTCACCGAGAAATAAAAGGTTTAAACACAGGTAAAGTTCCCAGGGCCGCTCACGGAGGTTCACTCGACTTTTAGTGAGTCAAACTCATCCTCCTTTTAACAGTTTAGCACAATATCAATGTAGTATCAATTTTTCATCCATACACGTGTCTCCCGTGTCTCTGCTCTGTGCACCTCTCACAGCACGTACCGTTAACCTGCGCTAGGGGCGGGACATAACAACTTTAAACCAATAGCGATTCAGCTGCCGCGGTATGGACCAATGACACTGCCTTTTCTTCACAGAACCACTCTGAATCAACTCTGACCTCTGGGATTAAATTAATTAATATTTAAATGCAAAATGAAATAAGGAATGTGATTATGAATTAAATTAAAATAATGCTCAATGAAATAAAAAAAAGTGTTTACCATAAGTGTTTTTTTCACACTGTAACAATAGTTTTTTTTCTTTCAACAGATTACACATCTGTTAGGTTTCATTTTTTCCCCAGGTTACATAATCAAGTGAAAATGTATTTGAAACAGGTGAAAATTGTGGGGAAGCGAGACGTCCTCCGTGGATGGAGACGTGGCCCCCCGGGAACCGGGGACCGACCGGACCCCCCATTCACCGACGCACCAGTTCTGGGTGGTTGGGGGTCGCTGGAGCCGCGGCTTGGTTGAACCAGCGGGCTCCGGCGGGCCCGAAGGCCGGAGGAACCGCCCCACCGCGACCCGGCAGTGAAGCGGGGAGCGTGGGGGGCCCTCCGATGTCAGGCCGCGGTTGCCAGTCGGTCAGAAGGAGCGGGGGAGGGGGGCTCCCCCGGAGCGGACACATGTGGCTGGAGGCACGCTGGAAGCTCTGAAGGGGCTGCACTGAAAACCGGCCATTCTGTCTTAAAATCCAGCAAAGTATTTGAAAATCCAGCAAAAGTGTTTGAAAATATCTCAAAGTGGTTGAAAGTATTTCAAACTGGTTGAAAATATTTCAAAGTGTCTCAACACTTAAATGTTGAAATAGCAGTAATACCACATTCATTGATGAAATGACACTTGGGATGGAAAGGTATTTTAATAAATGTATTAAAGTGAACATATCAGTCTATTGAATTTCATTTTATCTTATTATTAACAAAGTTCTTCTGCTCTCTGTCGAGTCGCTCTCTCTGCATCTCTTATTTATTTCAGCTCCCGAACAAATTCTCTGTCAAAACACAGCAATGACAAGTAGTTATTTCATGGAAATACCACAAACTACCGATATATAACGTTGTCATAACACTTAAATCACTTTAATTTACCTAGCAAGCACGCTAAGATAACTAACAGAAACCTAACATACTTAACGTTACGTTATCGCTTTGTATTAACGTTATTAGGACAAAAATGCCAAGTTCTACATTCATTACAAATGGGCAACGTAGCTTTGTCACAATTTTAAATCGTTGTGCTTACACTAAATTGAATTAAAAAAGTTATATATTAAAGTTACTTACATTTATATTCCTCCTTCTCCCTTTCCACGGTGCAACTAGTCTTTTCTGCCATCACATCACATCACTGTCCGGTCGCCGTGTTTTCTCAATAAAGCTTTGAGAAAAAAAAGAAAAAAAGCGCTGCCCGGCCGGGCCGCATTGCATTCTGGGATATAGTAGGCGAGGTAGACTGGTCTGATGCATGCTGACGATTTTCTTCCAAATCAGTAAAACATCCGGGTATTTTTCGCACACTGCAGATTTCCTTCTGTTCACATACAGCATACTACTTACTACATTTTGGCCAAATCAGTGTATACTTGTAGTACAGTATGCGAATTCGGAAACGGCCACAGTCTTTGGTCCAGATCTACTCAGAGGGCTGACGAGACACAGGTGCAAACAATCAGGGAGACAGGCTGACAGTCAGACCTTCAAAGTAAAACAGGAAGTGACGGCAACAGAAACAGTCAGAGGAGAGAAAAATAAGACCAGACCCAAGAACACCAACATCAAACTGAACCCAGACCAGAAAACAGCAAAACCTAAGAACCATGTATCACAAAAGTATAACAAACTCAAACCCCAATAAAATAACAATTTGGAGTGAACCAGTAAATACTGTCGTATAAGATTCAAACTAAAAATCAAAGTTAAATATGTAAATATATACTCCCTAGAAAATATTTAGAAATATATTCTAAAATTATAATCATATATATTCTTGCAACAATATGTATGCAGTCTTTTCAGAGGCAAGGAGCATTTTATTGCGTTGATATCCAGTGATGTAAAGGAGATGACTTTTGGTGCAGTTAGTAGATAAGCTCAATAATGGACAAATGCACAACTACTGTCTGCATTTGTTTAATGTTTGGGTTTCCTAAAGGTCGTCTTGGTGAAAGTCGCCCGGTTTACCATGCCGATGGGGCAGTAATCACTCAACAGCCGTTATGTCACACTCTGGGCCTTATATGACTGCGTGGATTTTATCCACATTAACTTATTTTCTCTTCAAACACTCAGTTGGACTGTTTGAAAATAATTAATAGAGTTTCTAAAATCATCAGTAAGTCACATAATTGAGATAGAGAGAAGCACACATCCCATAAAAAAGGCCCAGAGGACCGTTTTGTATTAAAAAAATTAATGAGCTTTAACCATAAATAAATAATCCCTGTTCTTCAGCATGTAGCTCATTTAATTGCATTACTTATCAACTTGTCAGAGAAATCGATAGCTGGACAGCGGAAAGTTTCTCACGATCAACACTCTGTTTAATGCAGCTCACTTTTGCAAGAAGTGCATTTATCATATTGTCATTATTCTGCTTTGTTTTGTTTTGTTTTTTATCCTAATTGATATTATTCGCGCACATAAGATAAGGGTAAAGAAAAACAGAAGCGAGGACTGAGATAGTGGAAAAAACTGAGACAGAGAGAGAACAATGAATTCAAGGCAGGTAGAAAAGCAATGAAAGACATGGAAAAAGAGAAATTCCTCGAGGCTATGCTTTTTTCAAGTCAGACCTGTTGGTATTCAGAGATCGCCCTGTTTTGCCGCTGTCTTTATAAAAAGTAAAATCAATATGGCTGCTGCTCTGACCCCAACAGCGGAAAAGAGGAAGCCATCAGTGGACTCACTTACAAAACAGGCTGTTTGCGAAGGGCAGCGCTTGATGCAGCACAAAGAAAGCTTTCTGCAAGGATGGGCTTTAGTTTGAAGCCTTGAGACCCACATATAGTAGTCTTATTGTCAGGCGTCAATGCTCCATTATGAATGTTTGAAGGTGAAAGCAGCTGGACTTACGAGCAACAGAAAGTTTCAACTAAAGTAAGATAAAGATTGTTTTGTCTGCAAGAAACATTACCAGCACATATTCAGCCATTAAGAGCACGTTTTGTTGTTTCTCCCCTTTTCTAGTCATTTTAAATAGCTTTTTTTACACATTGCTTTATCACCACCCTTCTCACTCATGAAAATGATTATGACCTCTTATTTTCAATGCCAAGGAGTGCCATAGTGGCCCTGTGATAGACTGGCAACCTGTCAAGAGCGTACCAGCGCCTCTCGCCTGTAATGAGCTGGGATAGACTCCTGCAGACACCCATGACCCTGCACAGGGTTAAACGGGTGTAGCAGATGGATGGATGGATGGATGGATGGATGGATGGATGGATGGATTGATATGTTGAGTCAAATCAGGTTTTTTTTACAGTACATAAAGAACCTCAGTTGACCGAAGTGTTGTATAGTTCAAAGCAAATAAAAAAATCCCCAAATCAACAATAAAATAAGGAACTATATCCAACAAAACAAACATAAAAGCATAAAAACAGAGCAAGCAAAGTCTACTAAAGTTGAAAAGACAACAATTCGACATTAGCTCGCAATGAAAATAAAACTAAAGTCAAGCTCTCGTGCTCAATTTGGAGGAAAAGCAAATGATCAGTGGTGCGGGCAGATCTGATGGTAAAGATCTTTGGACCTGGGAACAGTGTGCAAGACCACACCTAGACTAAAGTCTGACTCTAAATGCACATATCCGCGATTTAAAGCATCCTGGGGGTCGCCATCTGTTCACTTTAAATCAGGTGGTATCAAGCAATGCCAAATTGAATTGTGGGTTCATGTGTGTGGAGGGAATGGTCCACTTCCCCGGACCTGCAAACTTAACGTTAACTAAAGTCAAAGATCAACTAGATTGTTTTTGAGAAAGGTTTCACATGGACTTCATTGCAAAAAGGGAGTAAGTCGCATAAACATAACCTGATAATAGATTCCTGGGACACATCACACTGGTAAAATATCTTATAAATAGTGGATGAAATGGTGGGGTGTGCGTACGGCTGTAATGCACCCAACATCTTCTAGAGATGACATCTGACAGCACAAGGTAAGGGTAGCTCGCTGATGAGGACAGCAGCCTTTGTTTCCAGGAAAGTACACAGCAGATACGTACAGCAAAACTGAAACAAGCAAACAAAGACAATCTGATGGATGCGACTTCATCCTGCCGAGCGTCGCTCCCAAAAATACCCCTCTGACTTCTGTAGCATCGTTGCCTGACATAAAACAAGATCTACTCTCAGGCCATGACTGAATGTGGATGGGATTTTTATTTTTACTAACATGCCTACAATATAGGGTCTTATGCAAGCGTTCCAGATCTGAGGTGCTCAGAGGGGCTGAGAGTCTGTAATATCCCACTTGTGTGCATGGAGAGACGGAGAAAAACAAAAGAGGAGAACGACTGTGACTTGAATGAACCCATTCTAATTGATGGGTCCCTTGACCGGAGGGCAAATGTGCTTGGATGTCTGTGCACAGACACACAGACACACACACACACACACACACACACACACACACACACACACACACACACACACACACACACACACACACACACACACACACACACACATATATATATTTTGTTATACATATACATATATATATATATATATATATATATATATATATATATATATATATATATATATATATACATATATATATATGTGTGTGTGTGTGTGTGTGTGTGTGTGTGTGTGTGTGCACCCACTCTCTTTCAAGTGCACCCTTGTTCTGCACAAGCTAAATCATTTTAATCGAGCCCTTATGCCAGAAGAGCTCAATGGGAGAGGAAACTCAGCAAAGATGGCCCCATAAGACAAATCATCTAAAGGCAAATAGATTTGCTGAGTAGTTTCTTATTTGAATGCAATAGGCCCGGGCAACGAGTTGTTTTGCTGCTTTGTACAAAAATAGCTGCTAGTCATCACTAATCACTGAGCTGTTTGATGTAAAGTGGTGTGTTTATTACATCTTTGTGTCAACCATGTTGCCCCACTGCAGCTCTCCTACAGATATGAGTTTCTTTTCTGATTTCATATATTTGACTTTTAACTTTTAAAATAATGACGCTACACTTCAAGCACCAAAGACAACATAACTCACTCCAGCAGCATAAGAAGACAACTTGTTTTTATCAGTTTGAGATGCAGATTAAAATCTAATGTCAGGGTTAGGGTTGGATGACATCAGGGAAAAACATTAGAGTGAAAATTGTGATGAGAATAAGGCTTGTGATGTATAAACAGTATAAGGTGAAGTTCTGCTTCAGTAGCTGTTCCCACAGCAGACCATCCCGACAGCTGTGGTTGAAACTCTCACCCGCCTTTTTCAGTGACTTTTATCTCTGACATCATGATTTGTGGTGATAGCTAGTGATACGTCACACAATAAAGGTTATTAACCTTTAAATCTGTAAGTGACCACACCACCTGGTGTAGCGGCAAAAAAGGAGCCCATTTCTTTAATCACCTGAGGAAAACGAGACGAGACGCAATGAAAATAATGGTCATGTGACGATAACTATAATTAAATATATAATGCAATATCGTAGATGGATAAAAACGAGACTAAAATATAGATTACAAAATAAAAACTCTGCTAAAATGTGTCTTCATTTTGTTGACCAAAACGAGACGGGATGAAAAAAATCCTTCATATCAATTTTTTAAGTAGTTTCCTCTGGTTTAGTTCTGCTGCTGGGTGACGTCACGTCCTCAATCCCAGTCGCTGCAGCGGGGAATCAGATCCAGAAGATGCAGCTGCAAGTTAGAGGCTGATGCCGTTAACACAGAGCTCTAGGTTCACATCAATTAAAAACAAAGTTTATTAATTAAAGCTGCAAGCAGCGATGAATGGGCCCACCCACGACTCTTTGTCAAACCATTCAAAAGTTATGTCAGAAAATAGGAACTATCACATATCAACCAATCAGGAGAAGGGGCGGGGCTAATTCATGCCAATGAAGGTCAAGTACTCAATACCGAGTCAGATGACACCACCCATGACTCTTTATATCACACAATTCAAAAGTTATGGCAGAAAGTAGGAACTATCAAATATGGACCAACCAGATGAAGTGGGGGCGCGCTTTTTGGCATCTATCGTCGCCACGGTAACGCTTTTGACTGAGAAAAGTAATGTGCGTCGTTGCAGGATGGAGATGCACATTTTGATGTATAACACACCTGGGCGAACGTTACGGTTCGGGCTCTGAAGCGGCTGAAGAAATGGCATAAATTTCGCCAAAATGACGACGATTAATTCAAAATGTTCAAAATGGCCGACTTCCTGTTCGGTTTCGACCATGGCACCAAGAGACTTTTCTTTAAGTTGCGACATGATACAGGTGTGTACCGATTTTCGTGCATGTACGTCAAACCGTATTGTGGGGCTTGAGGGGCTGTCGAGCCATTTTGCCACGCCCATTAATGCAAACCATTAAATAGCAAATTTTTCGCCGGGCCTGGCTTGCGTGCAAAATTTGGTGACTTTTTGGGGCACGTTTAGGGGGGCAAAAAGACCCTCCTTTCGTCAGAAGAAAGAAAGAAAGAAAGAAAGAAAGAAAGAAAGAAAGAAAGAAAGAAAGAAAGAAAGAAAGAAAGAAAGAAAGAAAGAAAGAAAGAAAGAAAGAAAGAAAGAAAGAAAGAAAGAAAGAAAGAAAGAAAGAATAAAAATTCCTACAGATACAATAGGGCCTTCGCACTGTAAGTGCTCGGGCCCTAACAATAAGATAACCTTGTTTGAGTTGTAAAATGGGTTTGGCTAAATACAATCTTTGACTAAAACGAGACTAAAATAGTCATGGACAATTTTGACTAAAATAAGACTAAAATGCTCAGAGTTTTAGTCGACTGAAACTTGACACGACTAAAAGGAGTATGAACTTGACTAAAACTAATAATAACTAAAATGATAGCTTGACCCAAAGACTAGACTAAAACTAAAATTGAAACAGGCTGCCAAAAAACAACACTACGCTCAACATGTGTAAAAGTCTTACTGCCAATCAGATGAGCTAGGCTAACGGGCTGTAATCTGTGCTCACTTTAGCATGTTGGACAGTTTTAGAGACTAAAGATTACCTGAGTGCTAAATGAGTTGGTTTCCCCCATCTCTCTGAAAGGTGTGTGTTAGTAAATATGATTTGTTGGGACATTTTCCCTTTATACACACACACACACACACACACACACACACACACACACACACACACACACACACACACACACACACACACACACACACACACACACACACACACACACACACACACACACACACACACACACACACACACACACCATACACTAAAGGCATCCTATATAATGAGGACAGGGCTGAGTTCTTCACAATTTAGGCAATAAAATAATTATCTGAAGGATGCTTAAATGGGTCTTAAGAGCATTCATTCCCTCGGAGGATGGCTATATTATTCACTTGTACCAGCCTGTGTGTGTGTGGGGGTTGATGTCCCTTGCAGCCATGAGTTGTTCTTTGTTTTGCTCACTTCTCTCCTTCCCGTCTTTCAGGACAAGTATGTTTTAGCGTCTCAGCTCCTAGCATCTAAGTGGGGGATGTAGGGCAGTGACGGCCCGTCTGCTTGACTGATTACTTCTAAAATGTAGCCCACGAATGCATAAAACTGCAACTTTACAGCAATCCAAGCAGTCTGCTGCCATACTGCTATTGCACACGCACTGATACCACAATGAGAATACTTTTCAAAACGTGACAACGAGGCGCACCTGCTTGGTACAAGTGCACAAAACGATTACCACAAGTAGGAAACTCTCCAATAACAAGGGAGCACTTTAACTCAGCAAGCGGAAAAATTAGTAGTCAAGAGCTCAAAGCAATCTGGTCCATGTGCACATTAAATCTGCAGCTGCCTCACACGGCCACGGCACAATTTGAAAACAATCAGTTTTGATATAAAAATCGACTATATTCTCAGCGCTGTTCTTGTGTCTGATTCTCTGCTAACATCAAGTTGGGTAAATTGGCGCTGCTTTTTGCTACAGCCTCCATGCTTTAGCTGAGCAGGGATGACAGTCGTATCTGGGATTCTTCTAAACACTCCCATAGCACTTCTGGTGGGACCACTATCACTGACTAGACAGGCCAAAACATCTGACACGGACGATGGGAACCGTGGCACTTCCACTCCCAGTGGGACCTAGGCGTTGGTCACCTCCAACAAAACAGCCACGGTAGCTCTGTGAACTGGTTTCGGTAAGGTTGATGTGTGACATACAGTACGTGCACATGCAGCGATTCAAGCTGGTTGGAGATCATTTGCACACATCGTACTGACTTTTAAACTGCATGTGAACACCTTAAGCCAGTCAAGTCAATCTGATCAAACCGGATTCATCAACCCGCTTGCAGCACCTAGATAAGCCAGTCGCAACCGCCTTGTTAATGCCATGTGTACGGGGACATGGATATTACAGTCTGCGCATGCTCGAGAATTTCCCCCGGGTGGGGTTTTCCGCCGGGGGAGGGGATTCACCCGGAAGTGAAAGGAGACGACGCGACGCTGCTCAGTAGTAGCTCCCTGGGGTGTCGTGTGACTGCTTCAGGGGTGTCGTCAAAATATTTCCTATTCTGACATTTCATATATAAATACTGTATTTTTCGCGACCATACGGGCGCCGTGTGAAAAGGCATAGCCTCAGTCTTGTGTCATATTTCTGTATTTAAAACACACACGGCGCACCGACCGAAACGGCACACACACAAGAACACACACACACACACACACATACACACACACACACAAGCACAGGAGTGTGCGTATTTAAAAATACAGCGGGAGCAAAACTTTGTTTGATTGTAGGCTACTTTATTTCAGTTTTTACATTAATCAAACCCATTAAGTCTCATCCTCTGTTTCTGCATTAAAGAGCTCCGCTAAATCAGCTGTGCCAGTCCGAATTCCTCGCTGTCAGAGTCACGTTCCGTGCCGTGCGGCGCCTCGGAAATGCACGCTTTTGCAAAAGCTCGCAAAATAATCCCAGCAGACACGTTAGCCCACGCATCAACAATCAATCTGCAAACTGTGGCATAAAAAAAACAAAATACGCCGTACCCTACGCCGTAGGCTCTGCGTCGATTTAACGCGGACCCAAACTCCGGAGCCGGCAGACAGAAATCTCTAAATTTCGGAGCAAATTTCTTAACAGGCGTAGCTACAACTGTTAGATTTCATCTATTAAACCAACATCTTCCTAAATGATTTATTTCAGCCGGCGTGATTCTCAACAGAGCAGCGTCCCAGAGAGAGTTTCTCTCCCGGGGCTGACGCAGCAGCCTGACCCGGCGGACACGTCTTTTCTCGGGCTGTGAGCTGAGGCTGCTCCCCGGGGGCGGCGGCTCTTCTCATCTCCGAAAACATCGGGTCAAATTTCTTAACAGGCGTTATTTGGATAAACTGAGCCCCGGTTGCGGATCTTAAGGTTACCTTTATACCTGAAAAAATATTAAAACTTAATAAAATGCCATATTAACAGCGCTACAGCTGAAATTAAAACAGCTTTTGGCTCTCAGCTTCCTGATCAGGTTAGGGATGAAAACGAGGGGGAATAGGAGAAATGGGACAGGCACCTGGGCGAGTGCGAGTGGAGAAAAGAAGGGCGAGTGAAGGAGAATTGGGATTGGCCCTTAGAATGCACTTTTTCCTTTCCTTGTTGTTAAGCGGAGGTCAACCGGAAGTGGCTCTTTGTTGAAATGGTTACCATGGTTACCTCGGGTACAGCGCCACCTAGCGTCACGGAGTCAGCCATGCTCTGGTTACAGTGGCTTATTCAATCTGATTCAGTCTGATCTCAGAACAGCATGTGTAATCAGACAAGTTGATCCAATCTTCTGCATGTCATTATCTGATCAGATCTGCAACCATGTTGAATCGCTGCATGTGTACGTACTGATAGTGTCATGAAGCAATCCAGTGGTGTCACAAAAGATGTCACTCCTCCTGTACCTTCTGTCATGTGCATCCAGAGACTGTCTTCCACATCTGGACTTGTGAACACTCTCGGAAACTATGGCAAGGCATCTGTCGTCTTATACTGGACTATTTTCATGAGGCCTTTGTACAATGTTTTATTTGGATTCATGGACTATCAGACTGAATCGGAGAATGCCTTTTTTCTTTCTAATCTCAACATATTGCCGGCTAAGTTTTACATACATGAATGTAAAGTGTTAAAAAATAGACCCTCTTTTTGTGTTTCTAAAAAAGAAATAGAACTCTACATGAAAACCACATCTACCTCTCCCAATAACAACGCTATTAAGACATTAAGTATGTGGTCCAAACTTCAAGTCTTTCCATAATATTTTATATATATAATTTTTTACTTTTTTGCACCATTCTCAGTTATTTGGTGTTTTGTTTACAATGATCCCTGGTATTGTATGTTTAGAGTCGATGTTTGTAGGTTTGTTAATTTTATTTGTCCACTTGTCTATTGTGGCATATATTGTAAATAATTTGCTCTAAATAATGTTTATTTTAAAAAAAAGATGTCACTGCACAGGAGTCCAAAGTTACTTTGGGTGGTTTTAACTTCTAACAGGAAAGCTATACGACATTCCCAAAGGTAATTGTCAGGGATGTGGTGGAGAGGACAAGACAAGTACACAGAAGGCTTGACGAGACACAGGTGCACACAATCAGGGCCGATGGAAACAAAGGAAGTCAAGACAAAACTTAAACACAAGGACACGGAGTTTCAAAATAAAACAGGAACCTAAACACCAAAACTGCGAAAAACCGTGACAGTAATCAATATTCCTTCAAATTAACTTTATAATTCCCGATGTACCATAGTTGATACATCCATTTCTGAGACCTTTTTTAGATTCTCTTAATCAAAAAAGGAAAAAAAAAAGTTTCATACGAACAAAAACAAATTACAAAAAATAAAAGAACTACATAAAAAATACATACATTTATTTAATGCATTCATAATAAGGAAATAATTATTTAGAAACTGTTTTAATACAACATTGTGTTATTTGTTATTGTCAGTATTATAACGCAGTACCTTTGTCTCCTTTGTAAGAACGACCAGTATCTCCTGTTTGTGCAGCAAACCAAAGGCACAATATCCTGATTGATAAGTGTTTAATTAACAATGTCATTAATGATCATTCAAATGAAAGCAGAGTCAAAGCAACAATGAACACATCAAAGAAAAGAAAATGCTGGAAACTGTTAAGGATACTGTCCTTGGACCCAAGCGCACGACACCAGACAGGTTCAAGGTTAGCCCAAAAAAAGGCGTAGTTTATTCTCACAAACAAATAAACACTGCCTCCTTAAATGGCAGGGGAAAGAAAACTCGCTGTACGAATACAGGAAAAAAGTCCTCAACAAAAATCCACAAAGTAATCCAAGAGAAAAGTCCTCAGCACAAATCCACAAAGAATCCAGAAAACCCTGATCACATACAGGAGTGACAAGACGAACTCACAAGGGTTTGCCAGCAGTTCTGATCCTTATATGAGCTTCCAGTAATGACCTGATGCACTACAGCTGCGCTCCTGTGGCTCAGCTGCGCCACCGGGCTCGTCGCCGGGCGCGCAGATCTCTGGCTGTGCGCTGCGCAGACTCTGCTTCTGCAGTGCGATCGGGCCGAGGGGAAACCCCAGCTGGCCGAGACATAACAGAAACTCTGCCCACCCGTGATGGCCCAGTGTATAAGGAGCTACAGACATTGTCAGAGTCATGAGGAATGCGTTTGTGAAGAAATGCTATTTTTATAATCCTTTTAAAATATATATTTCTTGACTTCTTAAAAAAAACTGTTGTTTCCTGAATACACACGTCAACAACTGTGTAAACGGTCACCAGTGACAACTTGACTCTGAAATCATGAGATCTTGATGCTATGATACTGTATCTATGTCGTTTTTTGTAGGTATAAAGTGTGCTGAGGGGTTTTTAAAAAATTACCACAAAGAGTTCCTTCAAAAACGTTGTTAAACGGGGAAAACAAATGTCATCCAGTGAGGAATTCTGCTTTGATCAAACTGATTAATTAAGAAGTGGAAACTGAATATGTATTGTTTTTCTTTTGAACGCTGTATTTCTCATGATTAATTCATTCATTCTGAAAATAGAGATCTTCAATTCCCCACTCTCGAAGCGTGGTTTACTGCACGGAGAAACACTTCAGTTGTGTATCGAGGATGTATTTTAATGCAACTTGATGCAGCTTTGTTGTACTCTGCACCGTGAACACCGGTATCTGTTTTATTTATGCTCAAACAGACCACAATTACCAGTGTAATTATTTGCACCCACATTATCCAGAGGCAAAATTCAAACCTTTTAATACATCAAATAAGTGTAGACGGGTTCAATTCCCGTCATCATCAGTACCACACTGCTCTCACACCTGAAAGTTTAAACAAAGTTTTACCTTTTTTCACGCTCCATTTCATTCCACCAACCTCAAGGTACCTTATTATAGGAAATTACATTTTTCTTCAAGATGACAGGCAGAAATTCCTATTAGGTGGAATAATCTTCCTCTGATGTCACTGGGCACCGTTTATTCTCACCCTGGAGCCGAACAAACAGACACATTCAACGATGATGTCTTCTCTCATGCTTGAAGAAACCGGGCTGCTATAACGAAGCAAAGCTGATCATAAGTGGAACGTGGGTTTCTCTTTCAGGTCATCCAGACACACGGGTAACAGCCTATGGATTCCTCCGAGTCCCAAGCTGCTGCTTTAAAGGTGACCTATTATGGCATTTAATGTATATTTTAAACAGGCCTTGAATGTCTTAAAAACAATCTAAAGCTTGTTTTTTCTACATAAATCAAAAATCCAGCCTGTGGGCCCTGTCACTAGTTTTACCGCTTCTAACCTCTTTTTCTGCGCCTCATTTTTAGGGAAGGGGGGGGTATGATAATGAGGCTCTGTGCTGATTGGCTCCCTGAATGACGTGTAGCAGGGGAGGAGAATAAACCCTCGCTCCGCCAGAGCAGCCCGAGCCTGTAAATTATCACAACACTGAATTTTCACAAATGGAAACTTTATTGTTAAAAAAATAAAATATGAGTTGTATATAAATAACATTTATGCACTATTTAAGCCGGATCTACCCGGCGGGTGCTGAACGCTGGCCCCGGAGCCACACCGGGCGCCCGGGAGCAGCGGGAACCGGCCTGGACTGGTAGCAGGGACTCCCGGGGACCGACCAGCGGAATTTCAGCCGGATCTGCCCGGCGGATGCTGCGCGACGGGCGCTGCAACCCCACGGCCGGCGCACAGATCGGCTCCGGGGCGCATCCGCGGCGCATCTGCCGTTACCGGTGATCAAACCGACAGATCCCGCTGAAAATCTCGGAGGGTGAAGCTGGTCCGACCTGGGACAGACCCTCAAGGACCCAGCTCCCAAACCACCAGGGAACCTGGATGATTTAACCCGGATACGCGGCGCCGTCCGACTGGCTGAAGGAAGGACCGCTCCAGCAGCGGAGAGAGCTGGTTGTGGGCGTGGTTTCAGCAGCGGAGGCTGAACCTATGGAAATGAGCGCCTATGGTGACGTCACCATAGGCGCTGATTCAGAATGGCTCACGTGACACTGGGGGACTCTGTAAGGCGGGGGTCAGAGACCCTGCAGAATTTCATGGTATTTTGTCTCCCCTGTGCTGGCAGGGTGAGGGGAGACCACTTTATATATGTTAAAACAAGAAAAAACCTGTTTTTCATAATAGGTCCCCTTTAAGAGAAATATTTAGCAGCAGATTCTCTCAATTATTTGTTTTTATTTCAAAGGTGTGTGCTTACTTTACTTCCTAGACACAAGTTGGACATTTTAAATGAATACAGTATCACTATTAACAAGTCATTTAAAAAACAAAATCAGAATCAATTTCATTGGCTTTTAATTGTTTGTTTTTTTTAATTATTGGTGTAATCTTTGCACTGAAACACTAAAAGACACAGTTTAGTTATAACAAGTGCACATTTTACTGACGATGAAAAAGCAAGCACTTATATACTGAAGTAGGAAAAGCCTGAATAAGAAATGTACAGATGATGTAGACACGTCGTGTGTCCAAAGTGCATCATGTGTGGTAATGAGATATGATGAGGATGATTTGATCATTCATTAGCTACTGATAAGGCTGACAGAGGAGAAGTTGCTCCTGTGCCTTGTTTATGTGAGCAGATGTCTGTGGTGTTGAAGCAGGATGTGCTGGGTTGTGTGGGATCTTTGTCCTGTTTCTCAGTCTCCACGAGTCCTGAAGAGAGTTGACCCTGATCATTTTCCCTGCAGACCTAATTGATCGCTGCAGTCTGTTTCTGTCCCGTTTTTGTGGCCACTCAAAACCAAACCGTGACAGTTCAGAGCACAGCTCCGATAGCGGAGGTGTAGAATTGTTTCAGCACATCCTGCGATCGACCGACTCCTTGCTTGCCTCACAAGTGTTGCGCATATAATCAATAGTTCAATATGTGACCGAAATACTAAACAAAACAAACAAATGGACTGACAGTGTAGCCGGGGGTTCATAAAGTCCTTGTTAGTGAGGATAACTCCTACTTTGATTGGATTAGCTAGAAGCCACACTGCCAGTTTGATCCTTCGCTGTAACATCTTCACTCCGCTGTGCTTCGCATTTAGGTTGATTATGCCGCCGTTGCACCTTGGGAGGTCGCAGCAGAGGTGAACCGAGTGCTGTGGGCTGATGAAACCAGTCCATCACAGGGACAGTGACGGATGGGCCAGTCAGGGTAGTCTGACATCCACATTCAGGCATGCTGGAGAACCCTTCGCTACGTAGCGAGGGGTCTGAGACCGGCTGGTCAGAGCGTATTACAAGTGTTGCCTCTAACTAGGGGTCCTGGTTCCTCAGCGAACCCTCCTGCTATACTTGGAGGAGCCTCCACCAGATGAAGTCAGGCCATGAACGCCGGCAGGGGAGCTTCCTCAAGATGTCTTCAAGAGCAGGAAAAGCAGGTGAGGGTTTGGACCACCCTCTGCTGAGAGAGCAATCCCTGTACCAAACTATAAATACAGCCGGTCAGGATGCTTTCGATGGCGCATACATAAACCTTCAGGAGGATGGAAGAAGAGGTGCGGGTTAGCCTTCCTAACGAGGCTGGTGGTTGTGGTCCAGGACAGAATTTCTGCAGAGTGGATCGCTGGGTACGCAACATTTACAGTTGATAAAATTAACCAATGCAGCCAGAAAACTACATGAAGAGTCTGTTTTAGTCGTTCAAGGTTCCATGCTTAAAAAATACTGATTACATTTAAAGGACCATGAGGCTCCTTTTAAGAAATGAGACTCATTAGCGCCACCCTTCTCCACGACGGCCGTTGGGGGTACTGCAGCCAACAGCGAAGCCGGCACGGGAGAACGGGGAGAACGCACATGCAGCGTCATGTGACGTCACATCCGCAGGACAGCGCGGGAAATTTGGGCCCCGAATTGCAGCTCATTTTGCAGCACACAGCAACGGAAAGATACGCTAGAGGGCTCATTGGTTTTGGTTTGGAACGCTTCATCTGACATTATTACTAGAAAACTTAAAACGTATGCAAATTTTTTTCATAAATCCTGCCTCAATCCTGCCTCATGCTCCTTTAATGTAACTTCTCATAATGAGCTTTTTATAAGACGTGTATTCAGAAAAAAATGCAATACGCTCCCCCCTGAGTGCATAGATAGGGTAATCGTTTGGAATTACTCAGACAAACCTGCATCCAGGTGCTTTTACACAGGAAGCAAAATCATTAAAATCAATATAAATGAAGTTCACTGCAGTCCAGGTGAACATATTTCCATTTAACCCGATTCAGTTCAGTATAATGGTGTTTATTTATTTGTTAATTTTTCATCCCTGCTTCATTCTGGGTGTGAGGCGACAAGCCCTTGAACACAAGATCCCCATGTGACCCAAATAATATTCTATAATGTCAATTCATCAGCAGGTTTATAGCTACAGCAGCCACAGATTAGTCCAGAGAGCTCATGGGGAAATGTTGAGAGAATTACGAGCAAAAAGACAAGAAGTCTTTACCTGCTGGTTGTGCAAAGTCGTCTCTTCTTCTGCCGCGTGGTGACACAGACTAAGTGAGGACCCGCTGACATCCACTTTAATACTCCATCAGTTGCTAAGCAATTAATTATGAACTGCAGCTCCTCTGAAAAAGTGGCAACGACGAATATAGTTGCTGCAAGGTTTTAACGACCAGGTTCAGATCGTCTCTCTTTTAGTACTTTTACGCTGGTTTAAGTTTTTTTTGCAATGATGGATAGCTTTATTAATAGTCACTTTTCACATGGTTTGCATTAAAACGGCATTTAGTCTTAAGTACCTTGTAGACTAAGGACTGGCACTAATTAAGACCTTGGCGTTACAAATAGCGCACGTGACTGAAGATGAAGCAGACTAAATATCAGAAATTGCCTATTCTAGATGCTTCCCACATACTTCACACTCTCTGTAATGATTTGTAACACAACGTGAGTAAACCCAACAACAGGAAAGTCACGTACCATTTCTTGTCATGGCGTGCTATTTTTATAGAAAAATAGCATGCCACTGCTATTCTTCCGAACCACAGCCGCATTGAAAGAAACAATTTCAAGGAGAGTGCATGCTGTTTGAAGAGCGAAGGCAGTTTAAGAATAGATGGTTATGTTGCATGAAGTCAAAGTACAAGCTGAAAGCTTGTGAGTCGGGATTTTTCCCTTTACATTTTGGACATTACATTTATATTATGCCCTGATACTTTGAAATTAAAAAGATGTTCATTTATTTTCCAGGTGACTATGTCCACCATCCTTCAGATTATTATGGGATTGCTGCCATGGCACCTCAACACAAGAACAGTTGTGGTTTTAAGTAAGTCACTTAAACTCTTGCTATTCCCCTGGAGACCCCTGAACGTCACCAGTGTTAGAGTTAACATCAGGGTTAAAGGTCGCACGTCTCTGCGAATCATCTGTACACGACACAACTATCATAAATACCTAAACAAACACCGTCTATATATGAATGTGCTGAGCATTTTAAAAAGACGTAGAAATATCAGCAAGACAAGCCAGCTATCGTTTTGAAGTTATGACAACATACACGTGTGTAGAGATTCAATAATTATAAACATGTATGTAGTACTTGAATTTCAGCTCATAATTAGTACGAGATTCTGAGTTCTGTCCATAATTCTGCAGAAATGACAGAATTAGAACTTACAATGCGTGAAATTGTGTTGGACTTTTACTCTGTGATATGAGATAATGTTCGGCCAGCAGGCAGCGGCGTGAAATGCTGGATAAATGCACAGAAAAAGTGCGAGTTGGACTGCCTTGCATCCCCTCTGAGAGAGCCCGCCATCGCCGCCGGTGCACTTCTCACTAACTTATATCTAGACAAGTTTGATTGATATGAACTTGAAGGCTGAGTGCTGATGAGCTGAGTGCTTAAAAAAATCAGTTGGGTGGGGGGGAACCAAAACGCAGGCTCATGGATGGAGGAAAGTTACTGTAAAAACAAAAACCCTGTTATAAACTTACAAACACAAAAAATAAAGTCACAGTGCTACTCGGAAGAAAACCGACGGATGCTATTAAGAACAAGATGATGAGCTGGCACATTACGAAAGAAACTTAGCAGTATAAATACTAATGAAGGTAATGAATGAAGTCATGCAGCGGGGGCACTCAATAAAAAAAATAAAGGTATTAAACATATTAAACCCAAATGCACCAAGTCTAAATTAAAATTAAAAAATACTTTAATTCCCAAAGGGGAGTTAATTGTTGCAGTAATTTTTATAATTTAGGTCTCTTCATAGATTCATGAACTCGAGGCAACAGGCACTTTTTTGTAATCTCTCGTCACTATGAAAGCCAGATTTCTATGTCCTCATCAGCTAAATGATAAAAAAGCTGCAATTTTATTCATAATTAAGGGTGGTTTTTCATTTTCTTAGAGTGTCTGTGGACAAAGCTTAGCTGGACGGCTGCAGGTATCTGTGCTATCAGCAGTGCAAAGAGAAAAGTCTTGTACTATCTGGGCTGGAATACCAAAAGGCCTGGGGCCTCATTTATAAAGCTTGCTTGCGCAGAAAAAGCGCCTGAAAGTTGCGGAAGCCGCCTTCTACGCAAATCCTCGGATTTAAAAAGAAAAAACTAACCGAAAAATCTGCTTATCTTTACGGCAACTAGGACCCTCCCGTAAGAATTTACTTAAGACACGGAGAACTGGCGACGCAGGGTTTGAGGTGGTGAAATGAAGCCAGATTCATGTCATACTCTTAATAATGTCATCACATATCACAAAATATATCAGACTTAAAATAATAAAATAATAAAATAAAATAATATAGCGCTGATCGTGTTCCTCTGTGTGTGAAGCTGTCAGTCAGGACTCTGGTGCTGCTGGAGCTGCAGCCGCGGTGCAGGACACGCCGGGAACCTCCTGCACCGCTTTAGGACAGAACAAATGAGGGGCTGCGTTTAGGGAGCCCCACGGAGCCCCTCATTTCTTCCCTAAAGGGACTCAGATTTGTTTTCATATGAGTTTTACGGGCGCGTGAAACCTTTACGTGCGGGTGTATGGTGCCTAAATTATGGCCCCGCGTTAAAACGACGCAGAGCCTACGGCGTAATGTACGCGGCGACGCGCACCTACGCCGTAGGCTCTGCGTTGGTGACGCAGAACCATAAACCCGCCCTGAGCAGCTCTGAGGGGAGACGGGAGGGGGCGGGGGGGGGGGGGGGGGGGGGGGTTAAGCGGGGCTGCGGGGCCGTTCTCGTATCGCTTTCATACAGTGTCTTGATAATTTGCAATTTAAGGCTGAGCCTACCGTTAGTTTTTAAACTGTAAAAAGTAAGGGGAAAATAAACATGATTTTGAAAAGACCGGGGGACATGTGTCCCCCTGTTGCACCGGGGAACTCACGCGTTCCGCGCAGCAACGGCGTGCTGCCACTCACTCGCTTTATTTTATACTATTTATTTTTCTACTTTTACTGTGACCACAAAATAATGTGGTTTTCCTGTCCTCCTCCTCATCAACAACATCTAGATCTCAGATCTCAGTGAAATTCAGTGGCACGGTGGCTCGACACGTTCATTCATTCATTCTGAAGCCAAACAGGTTGCAGGAAGCCACTGCGCATGCTCAGCAGGCTCATTCATATGCAAAATGATTCCATTTTCGGTAGAAAGTGGGCGTGTTGAGGGCGGGACACCAGGCGGATTCACGTGCGCAGCCTTCCAGCTGGACTGTGATTTATAAAGAGAACCTTACGTGGAAGTCTGCGTGCACGCGGTTTTATAGATCCGGATTTTTTTTTGCGCCCGGCATTTTCGGCTTTTGAGCGTACGTGCACTTTTAGTATGAATCCTACGCAGTCCATTTTAAATGAGGCCCCTGGTCTACAAAAACATCACGAACCGGAAAAAATTAGACTGGCAGTGCTGGAGGAACGTTTGGGTTTCTCCCAGATGAACTGAAGGACCTAGAAGAACCGGTGCATGCCTTTTAATACCCATGAAAGATGTGTGCGGTCCAGAAAGATCACCGCACGTACAGCAGTCAAACTCTCGATACCTGTACGGATCAGCTGTTTCACAGAAATCAAAAACGTTACCTTCATGAAGCGCTTTCAGTAGCTGGTCAGAACATGGATCAACTTCTCCCTCCCAGACCCAGCGGTCCCCAGCCCTGGTCCTCGGCGCCCCCTGTCCTGCATGTTTTATTTATTTATTCATTTACAAACAGACGAACAAAGCAGTTCAAAAACAAAACAACAAAATCAATGTTTCTGCTCAGAGTTCTTCTTATATGTGGCCGTGTATGTGGGTGTGTATGATGGTTTTCTAGAATGATTGTTATTTTAGGAGAGAGGCAGCAGTGAAAGAAAGAAAGAAAGAAAGAAAGAAAGAAAGAAAGAAAGAAAGAAAGAAAGAAAGAAAGAAAGAAAGAAAGAAAGAAAGAAAGAAAGAAAGAAAGAAAGAAAGAAAGAAAACCACTGCTCTAGACCAGGGGTCCCTGAGGACCAGAGTTGGGGACCACTGCTCTAGACTAGTGATGATTCAGTCACTTAATGATCAAAACATTTATGTAGTAGCCATTAAAACACTCAATTGATGTTTTCATGCAAATACATGAAATAAAAAAGTGCAACAACTAAGAGATTGTTCCAAAAAGACCAACAAATACATAGAGTTTTTACCTTTACATTACGGCAAAGGGTCACGATCCACAGTAGACGGGTCTGCGACCTTCTCTTGGGTCCTGTCCCACAGGTTGAGAATCCCTGCTCCAGAGCATGTCAGTTAAACAGGTCAGCTGACGAGGCCGTCGCCCCAAACACATGCAGACAGAAGTGCTATTTTGGCTCAGAGCAACGTTTCGTCGGGTGGAACGGGAGCACCGTCTCTCTCCTGCCCCGTTTTACCCACGACCAAGATGACCCACCGCTGGAAGGGAGTTATACAAGTAAATGGCATTTCATGTTATGGAGGACGAGTGAGGCTGCTTTTTTCTAACCACTATTAGTGTATGAACCACTGAGCCACACACATTTTAGAGAAGTAGCTTTGATTTAATGGAAAAAAAAACACACCAGTGCTGCAGCCTATCTGGTGGGTTTTTTTCATTTCAAAATGATGTGCAACTTCAGTACTGCAGTTACATCCTGGCAAGTATTGTGCTGCTGTTTAAGTTCTTTATTGAATAGTGCATAAATGTTCACTGTTTGCAAATACTAAACTACCTTGATTGTGACCATTTAAGAGCATTTGACCATGAAACATTAACTGCCAACAACTAACGATGGATTATTCGTCATCTAGGTCACCACGCATCTGTTTCATGCCCTGGATTGAAACGTAAACTTCCTCAAGGAATAATCGGGTTCATGTTTCTTTTAATGACATCAGTCAGCTTAAAAGAGTTTAAAAACATGAATATTTGTTGGTTTTGTTTCAGGTGGGATTGTTTTACCTGCATGGAGGCCAAGCTCTATTCCTCTGCTGTCAGTCATCTTTCCTTCTGGCTGCTCCCTTCAGGGGTCGCCACAGCAAATCATCTGCCTCCACCTACTGCGCGTCCTCTTTTCAAACCAAATAACTCTGTCATATTTCACCCTCTGTAGTTGTCGAATGTTCTATATATTTTAAACAGTCTTGGAGTTTTGGTTATGAGAAGTACTTTGATCAACTCTGTTGGTGACGGCAGAATGTTCATAAAGGTGTTTTAACTTGATCTAACTTTGTCTATTTTTTATAGTGTTATGAGCGTCAAAGTTAATTCATCTCACTAAATCACATATTTTTGACTGTTTGTTGGCACATGCATGAAACAGGCGTGGGTTCATTTTAAAACCAAACATAATGGTTTAAGCACAACAAAATCTGTCTCATCACAGTACTGAGCGTTGTCACCTGACTGGTGGTGCGGCGTTTGGGCTATGTTGAAAACAACACGTGTGAACACGAACTGAGGAAGCTGAAATAGGATACTTTGAAACCTTTTGCACACCAACATATGTGAAAATTCCCTAATTTGGTTGGAGTTAAATGCTAAATGTGTCTTTTTGCATGCGTCTCTTGATGACACTTCACAGGCATTTTTGCCAAATATGAGCTGACGTAAACTGCAGATGTGTGCAATGTAAAAGCCAAACACCCTTTTCCATCCGGGACTGTTTTATGAAGGAACGTAGGTTCAGATAGTGATGCTCTATTCATCACATACTGTAGTATTTGAAACCCTTCCATCCTCCTTTACTCCGGCACTTGATGGATTCATGTTATACCAGTCACAGATTGGAGGGATAGTTGTTCAAATAGGCTTCAAGCTGGCAAACAAATATCCAATAGCTTTCAAAATAGTTCCAATGTGCCAATGTCTGACCTCCTGCTTGTTCTGCTCATGTTAATCTGCATGGGTAATTACACAAGTTGAAGTCTAAAGACAGACATAGAAGGCTAACAGTGTGCCTCTTCTCTAGATAGATAATTACAGTGTGCTTACATATTCTTGTCTCAGGCACTTTGCAAATGGTCCAAATAGAATCCACTGAGGACAAAGCAAAAGTGCAGATGACAAAGGCTATAATGTTCTTTGTTGTAAATTGTGCAGTTACAGCTCTGGAGGCATAAAATGAAATCTATTATAGCCTCTATTCTGAGTTTAAAGAGACATCAAGTGATCTATAACTGGTCTTCTATCTATATTGAAAATGTAGCACTGAATGCAACACTCCCGTTGGCATCCTCCCACCTCTCCTCCCAACTCCATCCCACTTATCATTTTGGAATAGTATCCCCTCTTGTCTCTTAAGAGATGTCTTTAAAACTATTGGAAAACCACTGATAAGCTCTGGTTCTGTCCCTGATCCCTTAAAACAATCTATTGTTCAATTTCTCATTTAAAAAAAAGAAATCTTAAACCCTCTTTACTTTCCAATTTTCAGCCACTAAACTGTCTAAACTGTTTTTCCAATCCATAATCCTTGAGAAAGAAGTCTTAACGCAGCTGCAAGATTTGTTGAAACCAGAAACCAGTATATGAAAAGTTTTTAGTCTGCTTTTAAACCTTGTCACAGTGCTGAAACTCCACCATTGAACAGTTTTAATGATCTGATTTTAATAGTTGATTCAGGTGAATGTGCTGTTCTAGTTCTGTTAGATTTAACAGGCACCTTTTATACGCTTGCCGGAAGAAGGGATCACATAGGGAATGTAGGGATCAAGGAAACAACTTTAAAATGGTTTCAGTCTTATTTGTCAGGCAGGAGTTTCTCTTCCACCTGGGGGATTTTTCCTGTGGGGCAGCAGCACTTGTATGTGGTGTTCCACATGGTTCTGTTTGGGTTCCTACCCCTTTTTCATTATATATGTTGCCCTTTGGGGTCTATTTTTAAGAATTTCAATGTCTCTTTTTATTGCTATGCTGAATATGTACCTCACATTGAAAAAGTAAGGGTTTGCTACATCCTCTTTTTGATGTCTAAAAGACATCAAATTCTAGTTGTCATTTAACTTGCGAGTGAGACTGGACTGACATTAATCCATCAGTTGCAGTTTAATTTCTTCTTCAGCATTTTCCTGAACCAAAGTCAGTGAAAGCAATTCTTCAAAGAAAAAGCAATACATGAGAAGTAATGCTGCTAAAGGAAATATAGTATGGATTACTTTTCTTTCCAAACACCTCCACAATGTACATTTTTAAAACACTTGTGTTTATGACGTTTCAGCACAGAACTGGAGTGTTATGTTAAGATTACGCAGTGGTGAGGATCCTGCAGGGAAGGAAGCAGCCTGTGATGTAGTCAGGTACTGCAGACACTGTTAGGACAGCAAAGGCAAAATAAGCAACTACATGAATCAGCAGAGGGAACAAGACTAAGCTCAAACTATATGCATCAAACTGTTCATTTTATTAACACATGGCCACTTGACTCCTGTTTAAATCATACAGGAATTCCTAAAAGTCTTGATGGGTGACTAAAATCTGTTGCTTGACAATGTTAATCAACCAAAAGCCAAGAGTTCTTACAGGATCACCACAGTTTAAATATTAAAACAGTTTTGAGCTCTTTGGGTTGAGTCTTCTCTTAGTCACCTCTGCTTTGGGAGCTATTTTCATCGTTATTGATGTGGGACATCATGCCGTAATCAATAAGTAGTTGTTGTACAAGATGACTGGGTCACAATGAAGTTATTATAGCTTATTAAGCCCTTTGAAAGGCTACGTACATGAAATGTGCTATTCATCCTGCCTTTCCGAGTGGGGACGGGAAGCCAAGTGAACTCAGTGATGCTTCTAAAACAGGGGTATTCAACTAGATTCGGCCGGGGGCCACATCTGCAAAAGGACTGTATGGAGAGGGCCGCACAATTTGAAAATGTGGGGGTTTTCAAAATGTATTTTGCACTCAAAGACGAAGACTATGTAAATATAATACATTTGTATTATACATTTGAATATATCTAGTTTACATATGAATTATGTATTAATTGTCTCCAGATTTAGTAATTGTGAATGTTAAATATAATATTCAGATAAAGAAATATTATTTTGAATGCAAGTTCATTTTGAAACCATGCATTATGCAAACTTAATGAAATTGATATTGACCTACTTTTAATAAAACACGCCATAATGACAAAGCATCACTTTCCACCAAGATTTCCTTATTTGAATATTATATTAAGCATTGAGCACAACCATTTTAGTCCATAGTAGCCAGTTATAAAAATATTATAAAAAAAAAAAAAATACATATAATTTTTCTTTTTTCAACAAACACCCCCTTTTTTGAAATATGACCAGGGGCCACATAAAAGCTCCTGGCGGGCCGCATGTGGCCCGCGGGCCGCCAATTGAATATCCCTGTTCTAAAAGGTCCTAAATGCTGCTTTAGAATCAACATCACCAAAAGCTAGGCAGCCAGACAGGTTAAAAGTCATCACATGGACCAGCTGTAGTAGAAGAGAAGAGAGGAAGGATCTTCAGTCACACGTTTTAATTCAAAGCCCGTTATTTCAAGTTGAAGTGATTAGAAAAACAGGTTGCTATTGTGCTACCTCGCACAAGAGCTCCAGCAAAACAGACTAAAGGAGTGAAAGCACCTTCTTTTTGTTGTTGTTTTCTCTCTCTTTCTCTATTCCAGCTTGATACTGAATCAGTGATGGGCAAGATTGTATAGTTTCTTCATTGGAAATTGCTTCTATTACCTGTAGTAGAAGAAGAAGTCTGTGGATTCCCCACAGCAAACCGCCAGCTGTGATGAACAAAACAGCTTTGAAATGTTTTGTTCTTCTCAGTCGCTGTTCCTGTTTCATGTGGAGGAAATAAGCAAACATTTCTAAGACAAGTGATCACAGACCAGTGGGATCGTGAGTGGGAGTAAGAGGGTGTAGAAGACACAAGGTTCAATAACAAAACTGATGTTGTGATGTTGTGTTTTCCAAAACAACTGTCTAACTTGTCCACATCATCTGTTTGCCATGTAGACGTGATGGATTGAGGATATGTATTCATAATATGTTCGAAAATAATAACATATTCAGTTCATCGTCTATAATCAGACTTAAATTCTGCAATGGAAAAAGATTATACAGTTAATGGGGAGTGATCTACGTTAAAAATTAAGCAAGAGATATTTAAGCTAAAATGATGTAAATGTCCGATTACCATCATTTAAATCTGTTAACCCTCTGATGCACAACATGGGTCAAAAGTGACCCGACAGAGATTTTATGTTCTTTATCTTTGTAATTGATTAGTTTTATCTTTTGGTCTTCCAGGTATTCCTCAATTAACTTGTTTTTTATCAGATAACATCCTTATTTTATTATTTGTTGTCTTACTTTTTGAATAAAAACGTTTTTTGTATCACTACACTTCTAATGCACAACATGGGTCAAAAATGACCCACATTCATTTTCTGTGTTATTTCATGTATGGCTGAGTGTTGCTTTGCTCTGCCTTTGAAATACATGTATTTTATCATCCACTATCCCATGTATACAGTAAATAACAGGTTTCTATTCAGCACTAGTTATCATTTTTATGTTTCTTTTCTTACTTTGTGAACATTCACAACTTTTGTATTCCTACATCAACTTCGCACACATGCACCTGCACCTGCATGTGCACCTACATGTGCACCTGCAGATGCCCCTGCATGTGCACCTGGTAGGAACCTTTGACCATGTTTGAAATTAGGAATATAATGACTGCGGACATCTGCTAATCACCACCTGCTCAGCACAACTGCCTCTAGTAACTAAGTTGCTTTACCTAAGAAAATATTTGATGACTTGATGACACAGAAAGATAACTGAATTGAGTTTATATACATTACTGAAAGTATTGTGCTTTTGATTTACTTTATCCAGAGTACTGCTTGCAGATTTACAGCTGAAATGGTTCTGAGAATGTTGGATGAAGAACCAGATGAGGATGCTATTGGAAGTGATTTTGAGTCTGAATTTTGTGGCCTTGCGGGAGCTGTTTCTAGATCTGCAACAAAATCCAATGTAAAAGCCCACTATGGGGCTCAGGAGATATGAAGATATCTTATCACTTCATACATTTTGATGACAAAAGGACCAGGGCATTGCGTCAGGGAACAGACCACTATCAGTTCTATTTTATTTAACTTTGGTCAACGCATCATTTTATTTTTAGTTATCTATTGTCAGATGTGTTTGTGTGTTCCAACGTGAGAAACATGTTTCAAAAGTTACACAAAAGTTACTTTTATGAATGTTTGGATCAAATCACAACTAAAATTGTTATTTGAAGAAAAATATTGTTATTATATGCCTTCATTTATCTTTAAATCACACTTGGATAAACGGGTCATCCATCTGTGTAAACTTGATATAGTAATACAAAAATGAAGTATATTCAAAAAAATAAGGCTGGAAACATATAAATAATGATGCATGGTACTCAAAAACAAGATATCTAAAGAATATGTGGAGTATTGGATACTAAAATACATTGATCTAAAAAGATACAGGAAAGAAAAACTCAGCCTGCATGAGATAACATGGGATATGAATGCGGGTCATTTTTGACCCATGTTGTGCATTAAAAGGGGTGTCCTTATGTTGTGCATCAGAGGGTTAAGGTAAAAAATAAACTCACAAGATTTTATCTGTGAAAATGTATGAATCGCTTGAACGGATGATGTTAATCATTTGTTCTGGGAAAAGCCTTAGAGAACCAATATGTAAGATCATAGGATAAAACATCCCATAATAATCTAAAAACAGCAACAGAATGAGAAGTAATAAATGAAGCCATGTCACAAAAATTATGCTGCGATATCTGCCAAGTTAGCGTGCTGAACATCAAGAGTCGGGCCACCCAGACCCGTAATACCAGTTTCTGCCACATGTGGCAGTAGTGAGCAACATAGCAGCCTTAATACAAACAATCATACATGATGACACAGAGAAGTCGCACGGTTTGAGGGCGTACTTGGACATGTTGTCAGTCATGTACGTACCACCCTCATTTTACCAGTTTTGCATAGGCAAAAAGAAGCAGTAAGGATGGCTGAAGCTCTCTGGAAGAGAACTTTGCCACAACCACCCAGTACAGGGAAAAAAACGTGTTTGGAAGAGAAGAGTAAATAAAACAGGATTGAAACCAGAGTAAATATCGGCAGTGCTTTTCCTCATTGAAGACTGCGCATGGACAAAAAAAGAAATTACATTTTTGACAGAGAATTTTTCCATTTCTTTTAGATTGGTAAGAAAACCACTGGTGATTTTTGTTTCAATGAACATTTTGGTGGTAGAGTAAGTGAAGTTATCTGTCGATCTCGACGTTGTTCTCCCTGCCCACAAGAGATTGACACAACGCTGATTTGACTCATTTCAGCATTGCAAACGCAAAAAGAAAATTAAACTGCGAGCAGCGATGAACGGGCCCTCGCACCCTTGTGCACGTTCAGGCGTGCTGCAGTGGAAGCGCTTGTATGACTTGCGCTTGTATGTTTTCTAGTGGGCGCTGTTGAGCCATTAGGCCACGCCCATTAATATAAACCATGAAATATCCATGAATTTATCACTAGGCCTGGCTTGCGTGCAAAATTTGGTGACTTTTGGGGAACTATCAAATATGGACCAATCAGATGAAGGGGGGGTGCGCTTTTTGGCGTCTATCGTTGCCACGGATACGCTTATCACGTTACGGTTCAGGCAGTAATAACTGCCGAAGGAATGGCATAAATTGCGCCAAAATTACACGATTAATTCAAAATGTTCAAAATGGCCGACTTCCTGTTCGGTTTCGGCCATGGCACCAAGAGACTTTTCTTTAAGTTGCGACATGATACAGTTGTGTAGCGATTTTCGTGCATGTACGTCAAACCGTATTGTCGGGCTTGAGGCAAAAAGTTTTCTAGGGGGCGCTGTTGAGCCATTAGGCCACGCCCATTAATGCAAACCATTAAATAGCAAATTTTTTGCCAGACCTGGCTTGCGTGCAAATTTGGTGACTTTTGGGGCACGTTTAGGGGGGCAAAAAGGCCCTCCTTTCATCGGAAAAATAAAGAAAGAAGAAAAAGAAGAAGAAAGAAGGAAAATTCCTACAGATACAATAGGCCAGGGCCTTCGCACTGTAAGTGCTCGGGCCCTAAAAACTCAAATGGGAAACACGGCTCAGAAACAGAGATGGTTTTGGATATTATCGCAACAAAACGAAAGTGCAACTGAAAGGAAATGGTTGCAATGCCAGTCAGAGACTTTGATTTCTTGACTTCAGGTTTTGATTTGCAACATATTTGTTGTTGAATTGACCACATAAAATTGACAAGGAGCGACTTGGCTATTTCTCGTTTCTTCCACGAAGGTAGACCAATTCACTTCGCGGAGTTATACTAGACCACATTTTGGTTGGAGTGTGGGGCATGAATTAACTTTTTGGCATGACATCACTTGACACATTTCTCATTTTTATCCAGTAGTTGGGGACTGGCTTTCGTTTGTTTACTCACTTGTGGGGAAACTCCAGTTCAGAGAGCACAACCTTATCACTCTATCAATTACCCCCTCCCCTTTCAGGTATGGTATGTCTGTAGGGCTGTTATAGCAGTCATAGCCAATAGATTATGTGTATTAAGAGTGTTACTTTGCATATCACATAATTTGCGTTGTGAGTAGGATTTATATCCTATTACAGTTTAGCTGTCGTGCAGGAATGTTTGTTCCAACCTTGATTGTATGTTTTCAATGATAATATCCACATGGAGAGATAAAAGACACCGTCTTCATGTTGATAGTTTTGCAGCAGAGCTGTAAATTTGTGTAAATTTTACATTTTATTGCATAAACACATGAGTGGGGGCATTTCTGGATCGTTACCTCAGTGTGCTAGGTTCTTTAGATACCGGGTGGATGGAAGGATGGATGTGTCCACTGAAAGTCATTGACACTCCATCCTCCTTTATGTAACCTGACTCTCTTAAGATGCTGAATATAACTACTTGATGGATCCAGAGACCTTGTCTTTAAAGTCAGCAATAATGAGTCAACCCTGGAAAGTGCAGTATTACAGGAGCTCATGATGGATAGTCTGCTCTTCATCAAACACCTAGTTTATGGTACCAGTCTCTGGACCCATTTGTCCTTGCACAGCATGATAGAAATTAATGAGTCAGCCCTTTTGCTTTGTGGTACTTATTTTCTCAGAGATATCCTGGAATAAATCCCAACTCTGCAACAATGGAATTGCAAACTAACAAATATTGTGTTTTATAGAGAAAAGAAACCCTCTGAGACGTCTTTTTCTGTTTACGGTATACTGCAGTGTGTAGTTTCTCCATAGTATTTGGACAATGTGTGGTTCTAAACAGAAGGATTTACAAGTTGAATTGCTAACCATAGTCATAAATCATATATATATAGTTTAATTCAGTAATGCTGGTATAGATTCTCGGTCAGCCAGGTCACTCTAATCAAAGTCATCTATGTTGAGCTGGAACAACCAGCAGCCTTGGGCTTCACCTACCCGACACTAACAACTCGACCTCGACTCTGACCCTAACCCTCCACAGGCGGTTCCCTCATCATTTACACTTTGATTCATCTAACCAAAACATCTCACGTAACAGGATGACTATTTCAACAACGGGCTGACAATAACCCACACGAGGGACAGTTTTTTCATGTGACTTGAAGCAACCAACACAAATTAAATCCGGTCAGCTAATATTTTTATGGTCCTTCAGTAATCTTTGCCTCATGTACTTCTTCTTCATAAATCTTCCAACTATATACTGTAGCTAAGAAAATAGTTACTATTTTTTTCTTTTTGATTTATGTCACATTTGGAACTGGTAATACTATGTTGTGGTTTTAGTTTCTGGTTTTATCAACATTTTTTCTTCATTATCTATTAAATTTAAATCCTTTTTTCTTTAAAGTGCTTGGAAAAAAAAGGTGCTTCTAAATAATACTTTTTATTTCATCTATATGATGTTTTAATTGTAACGGGTATGGACTGGACCCAATCGCAGCACAAATGAACCATGTTCTTGTAGTTAAACAGTCTTTATTTGGCAGGTTTATAGCAGGTCAGAGGACGGCAGCAGAGAACTGGATCCAGAGCTTGAATAAGTTCCCTGGAGGATGTTAGCTGGAGAGGAGAAGCTGATCAGGTGGGTTTCTTGGTGGAGCAGGAACCAGCCAAGTGCCAGCCAGCCACAGGCAGACAAGGAAGGGAAAGCAGGCAGGCAAACTCATGGTCGGGGACACAAAGCTGGAGGAGTTATCGGGGCTGAGACAGAAGCGATGGCCGGGGGCAAGTCGGGTCAATACCAGGTAAGCAATCCGGGAACGAGTGCTGGAGAACCAGGCATGGGAGCGACAACAATCTGGCAGTGAGTCTGTGAACTGGACAGGCTTAAATCCAGGCTTGATACAGATGAGGAGCACCTCAGTGCACAGGCGATCAGAATTGGCTGCTGCTGTGGGTGCGGCCGGCAGGGAGAGTGGAGCAGAGGGGAGGAGACAGGAAAATTACTGGCAGGGCAGCAGAGGAATGGATTGTGACATATATTTGGACATTTAAAGTGACAGGCGACTCAGGATCTTTGAGATAAAAGAACTATGTAATTTTGAGGCCACCTGAATCTGAAAATACGCCTTTTGGTGAGCAGTTCAGAGATGTAGGATATTGTGACATCATTCAGTAGACCAAGATTAAAGTAGAGTTTTGCAGTGTTGTCATCTTAATCTTGGGTCCCACAGGACTCTTAATTGCCATGGTCCAGTTTTGGACTTTTGGGATGCTTTTAAGACCACTTTCATCGACCCATACCATCTTTCCCCATTTTTACCTGGGACTTTTTTTTTTTTTTAATTTCCATCAGTGAGACTGTAATTAGAGTTTTACAGGCATGTAAACATCTTAGTTCGAATGAAATCAAACTACACCAAACTTATCATACTCTGAGACTGAGACACCCAGATAATGCTGCTGAAGTTAAGCTAATCCCTTATGTAAACGTTCAAATGTACTGAAACTGGCCTGCAGATCCAATACAGTTCCCACCTCAGACCTTGACCTGTAAATACTGAAGTGAGTTAATACAGAGCAATGAAGAGGAGAAGATAAAAAAAAAAACATAACCAGAAGAAACAACTAAACCAACCAAAGGGTGAGTCTGTCTCTTTCACCAACTCGCCATTGTGATCTGAACTGATCCAAAGAGTTAACTGCTGTTGTGGTGTTTTGGAGTGGTCAATCATAAAGGTCCAAAGCTAACAAGCCAGAACTGTTCTCTTAACAATGGGGCGGGATTTTTTGTTAGATGTGGATGGATATATTTTGGAACATAAAAGGAGTCCACTTAAATTAGCTGGTCCAGTTTCAAGCACGCTTAACTTTGCATCTAAGTGAGCGGTTCTAGACTGTATCACTGACTGACAGATGTACTGCAATGTAAAGTTTCCATTTGGGGATTAATAAAGTACTAGTGAAGAAATATTACATGTGCTTGAACAAAGTGTTACAAAAACACTTAAAAAAGCAATACAACAGAAGGGTCACAGTTTGATTATTGCAAAACACCTAACATTAACCAAAACACTTCAACTCTGAGAAAGTCATCCAGATGCAAACATGGAGTTCTAGCGTGCAACTCTGAAGCTCGAGCTGAAGTCAAACCAATATAAGAAATAAAAAAAAACAGGTTGTTTACTCCCATCTGTCCCTTGTGTAATATTAGAGAAATAGGAACTTACTTGCATACAATGTGGCAATGCTCAGATGTGGAGTTTTTTTGGTCTCAAGTAGCATCCCGGATGGGTGATATAATCGGAACCTTGTAATCCAATGATTTTGTTGTAAAATAATGACTCCCATCTATCACTTAATTTCTCTCAGAGAAGACTTTTGTTTTTAGGCTTGACAGCCGCAAAGAAAATGTTGATAATGAGGTGGAAACCCCCACACTTACTCCATATCTCCCAGGGATTGCCATGCTGTATGACATCTTGACATTAAAACTTTCTATTGCACATTCCAATGGGGCCAAAGCAGAAAATGTTGAGGGTCTGTCTAAGGCAATTGAGAAAGTTAGAACTATGTACATAAAATAAACCTTTTTTAAATGCACATTCAATTCTAAGGAATGAAAGGAGGTAGTGACCTCTTAAATTCTTCCTCATTCCGCTGCCCTGTATTGAATGAGAAAGAAAAGTTTGTTTTTTTTATCCTATATTACAGATATGATTTATTTTTCCTTCTTTTTCTTTTCTCTTTTCTCCTATGTTTAGATACCACAGATTCTCTAAGCCAGCAAGCCAGAGGGGTGGGGAAACAGCCAAGTTATCTAAGTTACAATGCCTGCAACAATGTAAAGAAGTGTACGATTGCGTATGAATATAATTTTTGCACTATGTATATATGATTTATCGTTGGTATGCTGTTGAAGGGGGGGTTGGTAAAAAGCTCAATAAAAAACTTGATCACAAAAAGAAACAGGTTGTTTGTCCTCCATCGCGGATCAGCCACGATGAAAGCAGCGTCAGAGTCGACTGAAGTGACGGCAATCATCAAGAGGACCGAAGAGCTGTTTGATAGCATGTCGTGCTATTTGAGAATATATTGGGATGAAATCTAAAGATGCAAGTGAGCTGCCTTTTACAGACAAAGTTGTGTGTCATTTTTGAATCACAAAGGTTGATGACAGCATCAACATTTGAGTGCTTGAGCTGAAGCATCCAGACGAATGTTGATCACAGCAGAAAGCACATTCCCTGCAGGGCTCCAACTCAGCCAGACAAAGTAAATACACTTTTTATTCTTGGCAAAAAAAAAAAAAAGAAAAGAAACCACCCAATGACAAATAAATAAGAACATGATCCAATTCTTTCTGGCCGATACATAAGGGTTATGAAATTACTTTGGCTCAATAATTCAGTCATTTTCTTTTCACATTTGCACAGATGGATTTCTCTATCTTGTTCAGCCCGGTCCCCCAGAAGACCTCCTTTAAGGGAACATGATGTATTTTAGCCTAAAGGAGTGTGTCCACTCAATTATCATATTTTATTTCTTACAGCTTCAAGTTCTCATGCACATTTTTCTGCCCGAGTCTTATGGGAAACTGATATTTTGATCAATTTTGGCTGAAATCTGTGACATTATGGAGTTTATCCAGCAGAATAGTCATAGTGCACTGAAGGTATAACAGATATTTTTGTTACAATAATTGTTCTGGCCTGTATGGTGCCACAGTGTCAAGTATACATAAGTAAGAACAAGCTCTCCTGTACAAAATAAGTCATTAACCTGCTGGTGAATTTGCTTCAGATGCTGCATTCGTTTGTGAGTAACAAGACGCCAAAAGCACATCAAATGCAACCATTAGGGTTATGAAGGACAACCAAGCCTCACTTCATCTGTAACTCATTAACGGATAGCCTGAATGTCATATATTTGTTTTAAAGACTTTGGAGATTTAAGGGGGCCTATAAACCAAACATCATCTGCCCCAGACTAACCTAACAGGAGCATTGTGGCAACGTCTGATGGGCAGTGTTCCTGACATGCTTTCCTCATACCAATAAATAACCAATACAAATTATTCCTGCAAGCTACACAAGTAAGCCGGCTGCTTTGACACATCCTGCGGTGTGTTGACGGCTCAAAATTTGAACGTTTCTCAATTTCTACCATAATCAATGAAGCAGTGAACCGACCCACATTTGGAAATGCTTGACATCACCTCATTCAGAATCAATTGACGGCATCCTTGCTGACACTTCCAACTATGTGTGAGCCGGGGGGGTTCATCCAGTCATGGTCTGATGGCTCGTGGAGACAGCAGCCAGGTGTGTCTGCAGAGGGTGAACGATGTTGGTACCCGATCTGTGCTCACCAGCAACCGTTTCTGTAATCACCAACAATTACAGGAAACAGCTGACGGGCGACATTAGCTGACTGGCGTTGCCTATGACATCAACTGTACAGCAGACACATCAAACTCACACGCGCCTATTAGATACTGAAGAGTTAGACGAGTTTTATACCTCAGCCAAGCTCTAAACCTTCATTATTCTATCTGTGATCCAAAAACAAGAGAGAGGGGAAAATGTTGCTGCAGAAACTACTCAGGTTTGTTCTCTCTGACTTACAACAGAGCAACAAGGGCTTTCTTGAGAGTGTGTCCCTAAAATCAAAAACATTTTCTTTTCTCAGATAATTTGACATCAGCGCTGCTCTGTAAATTGGCATGTGAACGCTGACTAACTTCTTACAGGTCTAACTATCAATGCATCGTTTGCTGCACTGATCTCTAAAAACACGTTTAAATGGTTAATAAGATGCTGGTTTCTTTATGTCTGCTTGAGGGGTTTTTGTGTATGAAATGCATCGTATGGCGGACCTTGTCACAATAGCTGATTGTGGTGGTTTGACCAACTTTGCGGGTTGGAACAGCCCGGCTATGTTCACAGCTCAATTCTTCGGTTCACCTGTTTACCTACCTGATGCCTGATATGGTTTTACGTCTAAAATACGCTTACGAAAGTAAGGATGGCCTTAAAGTAAGAGTTGATAGGATTCTGCATAAATATTTAAGTTAAGGAACCCTAAATAAGTAGTCTGAAAAATAATCCCACCATCGGTTACAAAAAAAATTGCACTTTTCATGAATATGAATTAGTATTTAGAGCAGATTCTAATTATTCACTGAGATTACAAGCCACCCACAAAATTGTAAACAAACTCTGTGAACAGTTACTGATAGGAGCTGTGATTAATACATAACGCTAACCTATGGCAAAGTTTTACTTAAAGGGAAAGTTCGTTTTTTTACAACCTGGACCTTATTTCTGGCATTTTTTATGGTTGTATACTCACCCAGAGGTGTTTGGTGTCATTTGGAGTCCTTCGGAAGATATTAGGGTTTTTTTGCGAGCCGCTTCTCCATATAACGGTAGCGCATAGGGCACTCGCGGGACACAGACGATGCAGCGTCTAAATAACACATGATTGCCGCGAAACTCTTCATTTCTTTTATGAATCACTAGATCTGCTTCCAGGACCTGTTGTAACATTGTGGCGCTGTCTGTGTAATAAATAAAATAAATAAATACGTTTGTAAACAAGACCTCTGAACTGCATGACGTCATCTCTGTGCGCGCATCGCAGACACAGCTCTGTGTACAGCTGGAGTTCGCTACTGTTAGTTTACTGATAGTTATTTGAAACATGTCTGAATATTTGTCAAATTCTGAGGTTGTGGACGACGACTTTGAATATGATGGACGTCCTTACCGTTTTGAGCCAGAGTATACGGCTGAAGAGCTCACTGAACGGAGGACAGAGTGCGCGCACAGAGATGACGTCATGAGTTCAGAGGTCTTGTTTACAAACTGATTTATTTATTTTATTTATTACACAGACAGCGCCAGAATGTTACAACAGGTCCTGGAAGCAGATCTAGTGATTCATAAAAGAAATGAAGAGTTTCGCGGCAATCATGTGTTATTTAGACGCTGCATCGTCTGTGTCCCGCGAGTGCCCTATGCGCTACCGTTATATGGAGAAGCGGCTCGCAAAAAACTCCTAAAATCTTCCGAAGGACTCCAAATGACACCAAACACCTCTGGGTGAGTATACAACCATAAAAAATGCCAGAAATAAGGTCCAGCTTGTAAAAAAACGAACTTTCCCTTAAAACTTGTGGGGGGGGAAAAAAATCAATTTCCAGGTTTTTTAAATGTATTCTTGAAGGAGCTGCCTCACCAGCATCATTTATTTAACCTATTTTGTACTCTCTGCACCTAATCTTCCAGCATTCAGAAGAGACTCTGCACACTGAAATTAAAAGTCTTTAAGATGAAAGGACTGGTCTGAAAGGATTTATCAGACGTTGTAGAAATGATGGTTTAGTTTGAAAATTCATTTGATTCCACCTCTGACCTCCTTCTAGCATTCTTCAGCATCCCATCTGCTGATTTGGTGGATGCTCTTCACAATTGTCCCAATGAGATCCGCTTCCTTGTTTGCCTTGCATGACCCCTGTTCATGTGATTCATTGACCCGAGTATTGAACATGATCAAAATATGATGGTGACCTCTCTTTGATCTTAAGAAGCTTTCACCACAATCGACTTTTTGTCAGGTTTTGTTATTACAATAAATGAAACAGTTCCGTCCTGTTGAGTTGTATTTGATTACCGTGGCTTGTTTTGATTCCCCCTTTCATTCACAGTCTTTATTCTTTTTTTATAGATAAAACGAACACTCCCTGAGCTCCGGCAAGCCGTGGCCATCCACCACGAGCCGCAGTATGGCTACGTAGCTCATCTGTAGCAGCCGGCACCCGCAGGACTGTGGGTTGGTGGCCCTCGTCCCCGTCGCCACCCGGCTTGGCTCCCAGGAGCAAAACGTCCGCCGGCAGCTACTCCGGCTGGACCACCTTCAGCCCCGGATCATTCCAACCCAGAGCCGGGTGTGGCAGTCTGTTCATACAGTTGAGCCCAACAGTGGACATCATCCATAAGTCATTATTATCTTTAGCTCTTAAAGCGGCACTATGTAACTTTTCCACCTTAATATCATATTTCCAGAGTCATTGTGATGGTACATCAACTTCCAACAGGTTTAATGACACCTCTGTCATGGTCTGGGGGGGTCTGTATCACCTTCACTGGCACTATGTAACTTTGAGGAGCATGGTAGGAACCCTGCCACACTAAAAAACTACACATTTTTACGGCTTTGACTGCTTTACAGCATACGTCACTTCCCCCTCCTTCCCCATTCGTAGTCGAGACGAAAATGGGCGGGGCTTGGAGCGCAGAGCTCCGCAGAAGCTGGTAACCCATTGCTGCGTTGTAGCTGCAGCAGCTCCACACAACAGACGTGGGGAAAAGATCCTAATGGTTTAACTTTTCACCGCTTTCCTGCTTGGAGGCAGAACCACGGAGGCCGGCCAATTATCTGAGATAACAAATTAAAAGAGTCGTCGGCTCGGTTGGATCGCGGCTGTAACGAGTCCGACCAAACATAACGTTCCTCAGTAAACAAACAAACACGCACACAGACAGGCGTCGGATCAAAACACGGGTTTATTAAACCACAAACAAACACTCACAGACCGGGGTCGGATCATTCAAACATGTTTTATTCCCCACTTCTCCAGCTAAACGCAGTTGTTGGCCAGCTCTCTGCGGTGCGATTAAGTTTGTTGAGGAAAAAATATTTACTATTTGATTTGTAGCTGCAGAGGAAAAAAATAATCTCACGAGGAAAAAAAAATATTGCTCACACCTCGGAGCCTCTTCAAAGCAGTCAAAAAAAAAGAAAAGTAAGAGTAATACAAAACATGTACTGTATGTTGTACTATTATACTAATTTATTGAAACATATGGCGAGTCCAAAGCAGCTGCCAAACACTCCTAAACAAGGTAGTAAGACGTGGGTTGTGCAGAACTGCGGCAGTAAATCCCTCTTTAGTAGGGATTTCATATGGATCCAGACCGTTAATAATCATTATTTTCTCCATATACCGCTCCCTGGCTTCCTTGTTTAAGGTATCCCGGTAAATTCCAGTTCCTTTCCAGCAGTTTAACATCTTTTTTTTTGCGTCCCGTCTTCTCTCAAAACAAATGCACGCGACGGGACAGGAGTTTTCCGGCAGTACGCGCTGGTGCTCATGGGAAACATAGTGTTCTTTCTGGTAAAGCCGAAAAGTCAGAAAAGCCGAAAGTTACGTTGTGCTGCTTTAAATAGTAGCTTACATAGGAAGTTCACTGAAAATGCTGAGTGCTAAGCAACTAAAGTTATTAAGCCTATATGTTAAACACCACTTACAAAAAGAACAAACACTCTCACACACCCTATTTTGTACCACGCTGGTGTTGGCTGAGCAGGATGGATGTAGCACCTCAACAGCAACGCAGGGATTACTGAAGTGCTATTTACTTCCTAATGACTTTTGATGGTTTCATGTGCACCTACAGTATGTGGTGTAACAAAAAAAAGGTGTTACATCCAGGTGGGCCTTTTTAAATATAGTTCTAAAATGAGATAGAAGATTAACAAAGTTAGCATATCAACTAAGGCCGTTTAAAAAAAGTATTTTCTGATAGTTTTGAAGCCCAGTCGTCGCTTACATGGGGAATTCTTGTCAACTACATTTCAGCTGGTACAGTTACACAAACGCATCACTTTTTAAAAACAGGCAGAGATAAGGCGACACTTTGTGTCACCACGACAACTCAAATGTTGAAATTGAGTTTGTGATTTCCTCTTTGATGTTTAATGGAGTCCACTGGACTTTCCTGTCAATCTGGATTCCTGCTTTTAGTTTTCTACATCCTCTCTTGTTTTGTATCATTTTTGCTCATCTTTCTACATTCAAGTTAAACTTCATGGCCTCCTAGTATCGACTATTTTGAGATTTTTTATTTTTATGAGTTCTCTGTCTTCCCTTTCCCTCTGGTTATCTCAATTATGCATATATTTCCTTTGGCTTCTTGTATCTACAGTAAATTGACTTTCTTGACCTTTACTTGTAAACTAAGTTTTAACCTTGTTGTACTATCACCAAACTTTATGTCCTTCATCTGAAACCTCCACTAAAAAAAAAAAAAATCACCTCCTCCAGTCTTATAATTGCTGATGATATTCCATTTCTGTACCACATTATACAACTCTGTTCCTTTTAATATTCACAAGGAGTCCTTCGCAGTAGCTTCTTGGAAATAAGTTAATTCAGACTCCAACTGCTGTAAAATTCTGAATCTCGAAATGCAATTAACACAGGGGCCATCCCTATTATTTCCTGGCAGGAGTAAAGTATTTCTCCAAAATGAGAAGATTGGCTGATATGCAGGGCCATGAGGGATCCTGTGTAATAGGTGCAGTATTTACTTTATACACATGACCATGCAGATATGGGTGGAGGAAAGAAGGCTACAGTCCCATTAAAATTTCTGGTGGGAGATTGAGCCTCAAAGGTCAGGTGGTTTTTCCCTCATTATTATGTATTGGAGACACGACTGCAGCAATTTGTGGGGCACATATTTATGAGCAAGTTTTAACTGTACAACAACATCTCCCGTCAATGTATTTTCTCCTTACCTGCCTACATCTGAGTCATCTGCTACAACTAATAGATCACTTGCTCCATTCCCACCGGATGAGATCTGGTTGATTCCTCATTAGAGAAGGGGCACTAAGCTACGTCCAACTTTCTGGACATAGCATCAGACTCACTACTATGTGCATTTTCTGATGTCTAATCTCATATTGAAGTGGGATTTGGATTTTCTTTTTTTTTTTTATACTTTAAGCTTTATTTATCAAAATCAGACACAAATCAGTTTTTCATCTGCCACCACAAAGTAATAAATCAACATAATGCTCTACAGGTGAACAGAACAGGCCTTTCCAATAAGATATTGAAGAAAATGCTGTGTTTAAAAGTTGATGTCAGTTTTTTCAGCAAACATTTTGACGAACAGCTCCAGCACAGGAAGAAGCCATTTCTCTGCTTGTTCTGTCACTGCCGTGGCGTATTGTGAATAAACTGTAATCCAGCTCTTTGTTGGGAGCCAACTGCACTCCCACTTTAGTCCAGTCATTATATGAAAAAACCTAGGACAAATTGCAACAGTAGCAAACTCAACTGATTTTGTATCCTCATTATGTCCTTAGTGAGGGAAAAAAAGTCCCAAGGAATCCCATCATGGGAAAGTTTTGAAAACGACCTATATATATTCATATTGAAAAATGCCTGTTATAACATAGTTGTGAATGGGGTTCAAAATTTTACTTTTAGATATCACTATAAAAACTCACAGGCTGATTACACACACAAAGACAAGGAAAAAAGTCAATTACAACTTCATTGAATTATTCTGTTTACTCATGCAAATCACACATTATCTTATTTGATATGCACCAATTAGCATACACGCCAGAACTAATCAAAACATTTGATAAAGACATTTTTTTCTTCTTGGAATATTAGTAGATAGGCTCTGTGGAGCTCAGTCCACGAGGATGGGGCTCAAGGGTTTATGTCCGTGGGGATAGGTCCATGGAGATGGGGGCTCTGGTGTCTTGGCAGGGCAGGAGATAAGGCTGAGGGATGAACAGGAGACGGTTAGTAAGGACAGAGAAAAAAATAAGGTAAAGTACAAAAATGGCTAGACTGGTCAAATAATTAAATCACTTACACAATACAACACTACACAATCTAATCTTCATCCTCATCACAGGCCATCTGTTTTGAGTTCATGCAGCTGGATCCTCTGCAGTGTCCACAGGCCGGACTGCACTCCATGGTGTTTCTTTTGCAACTGCATCTTAGGGTGCTGCAGTCAGACTGGCAGTTGCATCTTATGACCCTCAAGAGCTTCTCAGGTGCAGGGGGTAGGGTGGTCTTGACTGGCACAAATCCCTCGCCAGACTTGAGCCAACCCCAGTCCGTCGGACTACGTTCGTCTGTAAGAAAAGATGCACTTTGTCATTCATCATGAGTATTTGGTACTGTCCGAGCAGGAATGAGACACAAGATTATTGTTATATTGACACACTTAAATGTAGGTATGATCAGTGCAAGAACAGTAAAAATGCAAATGTACCGGAGGCTGATGCCTTCCATTCCTGTACTTGTAGGTACACTCTCAGGCTGTGGTATTTTGCTGCCCCTGATGTAGGTGGTAAGGCCTGTGGGTCAATATGAGTGGAGCTTGATGTCACTTTCTCACAGAACCGATGGTATCGGAGGGAGTCCAAGGTGTCTGCTGGCTTGCCATTGTACAGTATCACCAAGGCTTTCTCTCCTGCCCTTGCTACATCATCTTTAGAAGATGAACTGTCAAAGAAGACGTTGGCTTGCTCTCGAAACAGGGCACTCTCTTTGAATTTTTTTAAGGAGGTTCCCTTCCCGACCCCATGAAGACGAGATGTTGTGTCACATCCGAGAACTGCATGTAAGAACAAGATGTGCTTACATATATCTGGGCCGGGCAGTCGTTTTGTGGCCTTGATGTTCCACATGTGGGTCTTTTTTGTGTTCTGTCTTGTTTCAGAACAGAAGAATAGATCACAAGACTTCAGACTGGCATGGTGGCATAGAAGCACCAACAGGTCTGTGTCATCTCCTATGAGCACGGTCTTGTTGGTGGTAGCACACTGCACAGCTTTCTGCACAATCAGCAGGTCAGCATCTCCTGAGGCATGGTAGGTTTCACAGTTTGCCTTCTGTAGCTCTGCACTTAGCATGAAAATGAAATTCTGCTTGTTCTCTCTGTTGGTCAAGAACTCGTCTTTCTTCATGGTAAGTGTCATATCAGCTGTAAACGTCACTGTGGCTCCGATCCTTCCTTTAGAATGTCTCTGGTGTGTCATATCCTTTGTGTTGTTAGATCGATATCCATCAAACACCACTACGGCCTTTCCATACTTCTTTACCACATACTGTGTGTATTGGTGGAATATGTATGTGTAAGTGGATCCAATGGACCACGGGATACGTTGTAGGAGTGCTCCCCCATCCAGGACGTACTGGCTGCCATCAACCACATTGTCTGCTGGAACATCTGGCCCAACGTGTTTCCTGATGGCATCAGCAAGGGCAGGCTTTTTTGCTTCTCGAAGGAGCAGAGAGGAATCAAAAAGAGCTGGCGGATAGCTACAGAGCTCATACTTCAGGGCTGACTCCAGTTCATCACACTTCTGTGCCACTATCACCAGTCTCTGGAAGAGGAGCTGCGGATCAACTTGGATTTGATCTCCATCTATTTTTACAGATGACTTCATGCCGAGAGTGACAGCTTGATCTTTCCTCTTGAAAGTGTACTCTGCAGGTGTGTGACCATCCATAGAGCTCAGGATTGATGTGCCGACAGCCTGTGCAGTATCTACATTGACAATGGAAAGGGCATGCTCTCCAGTGGCTATATTGCGAAGACTTGGGTCCTTGTCAAAGGGATTTCGCTCCCGTAGATATGCGAGAACGCTCAGTGTATCCTTCCAGTCACAGGCTTGCCTTGCTTCGGTCATGTCTCGGTTCTGCTCTCCAGTATTAAAGTTGACCCCTGTGAGTGCTTCCATTGCCTGGTTGACTTCTGCACAGGCAGGCATGGAAAGCAGCCACAGCAGACGTTGTTGCTCAGTCATCCCTCGCCCCCGGGTAAGCCCACCACTGGTTTTCATACTTCTCATCAGAACCTGCTCGATGACAAGGTCAGCTGAGAGACCTGCCCACAAGCGATCACTCCGCCGGATGACATGGAACCCTTCTTCGAAGTGTTGATGTACATCTGGATGTTCAGTCCTGAGGTTGAGCATCTGCTGAAGATAAAGTCTGGCAGATTTGGTGTACAAGTTATGTCCTGATGCTGCCAGATAAGGGAGCATGTCCTGTATAGCCTGCAAATGTAAAGACCAGTTTCCGGTGCGTTCTGCACAGATGTACTTTCACAGGATGTCTTGCATATCCATGTATTGACACCAGAGGGCTGAAGTTCTGGAGGTCATCTTGGTGGACGTGATGTGCTTCTTAAGGCAGTCTTTGATCCTGACTAGAACATCAGACTGAGAGGCCTCTTCAGAAGATATAGTCCCATCCATTACTTGCTCATAGATCTCCATAGCTTTGTCTAGGTCAGTAACACTGCTCACATCAGTCACCTGAGGATTTGTATCCATCTATGTGGCAGAGTCTCCCTCCACTCTGTTGTCTGGAACTCCAGTTTTCGTTGGTAGATGGACATTGAACATATCGTCCAGCATCAGTCCCTTCAAGGCTGCATCAACGATTGAGTGTCCACGAACCGCTCGTGCAACAGCCTTGCCAGACATCATGTGGATCACAGCGTTTGGAGCGTAGATCAACTCCAGCACTTCTTGGAGGCCAGATGAGGCCATCAGGTGTCCGATGCAACCGAGGAAGCTCATCTCTGCATGGAAGCCACCCAAACGTAAGACTATTTGTCTCTGTTCACTGTCCTTGGGTTGGGAGTTGACAATCCCAAGGGCCTTCCACTGGAGTGGCTGATCAAAGGTGATTATCGCTATTTAATAGCTAATTACCAATGTAATGACAATTTAAAAACAACAATAAACTTTAACATTACAATAAAGCAACATTTAACAATTGTATTAGGCTACTAGCATGATTGATTTGTTTAATAAATTGATTGATATTAATTGATATTGTGAAAGCTTCCACTGACAATAGCAGACCATCAAGCACAATGCGACAATGCATTGTGAGCTTGTCGATCAGCTATTGTCAGTGGAAGCTTTCCCCACAATTACAGAAAACAGAAACAACACTAGCATTCAGCCCTGAGTCCGGTTACCCATATAGGGTTTAAGTGGTTAATGTAACATTTACTACAAGTCAAGAGAGTCAAGAGTCAAGAGTGATGCTGACACAGTTCAGTACACACAGTCATCAACATTATTTAAGCTATTCTGTACATTGCAATAACTATCACAGTAATGTTAGCTAGCATGGTTAATAGCTAACTGACTAAATCTTATATTAAACAATACTTTGAAATGTTCACATCTATAATGCTTATTATATGTTACTTGATGTATATATATATATATTTTTTTACCTGCAAGGGTCTCTGACTTTAGAGGAAATGGATAAATATTTCAAAGCTGTTGGGATGGTTTACATGTCAGCCATCTTGATCTTGTGATGTTGCAGTTGCAATGCCGAGAACGCTCAGTGTATCCTTCCAGTCACGGGCTTGCCTTGCTTCGGTCATGTCTCGGTTCTGCTCTCCAGTATTAAAGTTGACCCCTGTGAGTGCTTTCATTGCCTGGTTGACTTCTGCACAGGCAGGCATGGAAAGCAGCCACAGCCATAAAGCAATACAGTACTGTGTGAAACAAAGTATATAATTCCTGTGTATAGTACATTTAAAATGAAAGGAAAATCTACATCTGATTATTATCTTTATTTTTGAGAGTTAATGTTACCTCACATCTATACCTCTGCAGCTTTTCCGATGGTGGTGAGAGTGAATGTAATAATTAACATTCCTATCATTAGTTTATATTGATGACCATTTTTGGGTTCATAAAATTTCCAGTAAAGCTGCACAAATGAATAGCTTACATCTGGGCTCATTGGATGCACAAGAGTCTCAGCTGTCAAGAAATACCAATTTATGCAATGACATTCCTGACTCCCAGTGTGCAGAAATGGGCAAATACACAGTTTTTATAATAGGCGGAAATTACATATTTGTACAGCATGCAAAACACTACATGATTCTTGCACAAAACTACATGGCCTTAACATAAATTTGGTATGTCTGTATAGGGGAGGCTTGTAGGTACCCATGTAACCCATTTCCATTAACATATATTGAGGTAGAAGGCCAAGGGACCATTTGAAAAATGGTGATGGCCATATTTCCCTCCCCAAAAAATCGTCTTAACTTTGAATAATTAGGTATGTAGCCCCCTTTCCAATGAGGTAACATGACATGGTTGGTCTCATTGGAAACCCGAGGTTGTCTAGAATCAAATGGTATCTTTACTTTTGAGCTACCTCAAAATTTGAACGCGTCACAATCTCTGAAAGACAGTGTCGTCAGTGATCCTGCCAGCAATCAAGTAGGTGTCATAGGGGTAACAAAACATTGAAAAAAAACACATTTCCCATGATGGGATTCCTTGGGACTTTTTTTCTCTCACTAAAGACATATTGAGGATACAAAATCAGTTGAGTTTGCTACTGTTGCAATTTGTCCTAGGTTTAGCCTAATTCTGGCCTATAATGACTGGACTACTTAACATAGCTACATTTTAACACGGACAACATTTTGAGTTTAACTGCTTGGGTCCATTTCAGGAGGCATGTTTTCTGGAAAATAAAACATGCATGTCAAGTAAACATATTGAACCTGTCCTCAGGGAAACTCAGTTTTCCATTTCACAAAGCCAGGCTATTTAACCTCGAACAAGAGGGTGCAGAAACCACAATAGTTCACAACTCATACTATCTGTTTCCGTGGTGACTGGCTCTGTGAAATAATTCTGGTCAAGAGTAGGTGTACTTCAGCATATCCCGAGTTACTTTATGTTTCCTCCCCTTCATCAGACAGTGGATCATATAACGCACATTTTGAAGACGTCTGACTGATGGCGTCGCATTAGCATCAGGAGAGTACATATAGGATCTGAGTAGAGAGTTAAAGCAGTCAAACCAGCCACGACTTGTGATCGTGACACCCTGATGATTGTGTGAGGGGAAAGGTGTGAGTGTTAGGTGTTTTTTTTTTCTTTTCTGTGATTTTCTTTTTTCTTTTTGCCCCAGCCAATACGAACTTATCCGTTCACACATCACACATATCATCCAAACCACGCCCATACAAAATGCGTTAACCTCCTTTCCGAAACAGGTTCCGTGCACAAACACAGGCAGATAAAATAACAGTTGGTTTATTTTTGAGGCTGTTCAAGAGTAATTTAGTGGGATGTTTGGCGTGTAGGGTCCCTTCATACTCCAATATAAGTAGAAAAAATTACTTCTTAACCGTTCCAGTGCAATATTAACATTCTTTGCAACCTGTACATATGTTTGTATCTATATTTACATATATGGGGGAAGGTGGCTCAGTTGGTAGAGCGTTCGCCCATGAACCTGAAGGTCAGTGGTTCAAGCCGTGGTTCCTGCTGTGTCCACCAAAGTGTCCTTGGGCAAGACACTGAACCCCCCAGTTGCTCCCGGTTGTCAGACCAGCACTGTTGTGTGGCAGCTCCGCCAACAACCGGTGTGTGAATGTGTACGTGTGTGGGTGAATGTCTACAGTGTAAAGCGCTTTGGGGCTGTAGGAGTACAGCCAGAAAGCACTATATAAGTGTAAGCCATTTACCATATCTATACCTGATACATATGCCTTACAATTTACTATATCTTTATTCTTATCTTATTTAGTTCTATTTTTTTCATGCCTTTTGTTATTTATTTTTCTGAACGAGAGCATCGCTGCACTCCACACTCCATTCTTTAGTAGGGATTTCATATGGATCCAGACCGTTAATAATCATTATTTTCTCCATATACCGCTCCCTGGCTTCCTTGTTTAAGGTATCCCGGTAAATTCCAGTTCCTTTCCAGCAGTTTAATATCTTTTTTTTTGCGTTCCGTCTGTTCACTTGGTGAAACAGAAAAGCGTCCCGTCTTCTCTCAAAACAAATGCACGCGACGGGACAGGAGTTTTCCGGCAGTACGTGCTGGTGCTCATGGTAAACGTAGTGTTCTTTCTGGTAAAGCACTACCGCTTTTGTCCAAAAGATGCTGCCAAACTCAGAAAAGCTGAAAGTTACGTTGTGCTGCTTTAAGGTTGGCACCCACCGCACGACTTTTGGTTGTCTCAGAGGAAAGATGTCACCGTGAAAGATTTGTGGATATCCGTCATCGCAGGTCCAATTTGACTGTCTCACATCATGTGAGCAATGCCATCGTCACACAGGTATTGGGACCAAGACTGCTTGATTTGATTTTCTGCCTGAAATCCTACAACTGACCAGCCAATTAAGAAAAATAAAACTTCACCATAAAATAAACTAAGCTTCATGACACTGGGAGAAAGAATCAGAATTGGTGGAGTTGCGAGATGCATCATGGTGTACTGTGTGCCGTCTTTGCAAAAGTTCAATTCAATTCAATTTTATTTATATAGCGTCTAATACAACAAAAGTTGTCTCTAGGCGCTTTCCAGAGACCCAGAACATGACCCCCGAGCAATTATTACATAAACAATGGCAGGTAAAAACTCCCCTAGTGGGAGAAAAGCCTTAAGCCAAACAGTGGCAAGGAAAAACAAAAGTTACGACTGTAACTACGGTTCTATGAGTCCCGGATGACTGCCAGGCAGTGCTGTGAGCACTGGATATCTCAGCTTCGCGCATGTCGAGTACAAATAACAATGTCACGTCACCCGTGACCCCTGCATGACCCACGGAAGAGTACATCTTCCAGCGTCAGCAGGTGATCAGTTCCTAGAATCTTCTCGCGAGAACACAAGGATTCTGAGTGACCGGCAGGCCTGGCGGTCATCCAGGACTCATAGAACCGTAATTACAGTCGTAACTTTCGTTCTATTTCGTCCCTACTGACCGCCAGGCGGTGCTGTAAGTACTGGATGACAAATACTAACCACATCACGAAGAATCCCGGTCACCTACCTCACTGACCAGAGGCTGAAGAACCTGGGAACAGAACCACGCCCCAATGGTTGGGGAGTGGCGACGTTGGTCCGGTAGAATCTGGAGAACGTGTCAGGCGATGTCCACGAAGCCGCAGTGCAGATGTCCTCCAGAGGCTCCCCCTTCAGGGTAGCCCAAGAAGCTGAGACGCTTTTGGTCGAGTGGCACCTCACTCCCATTGGCCAGGGATAGCCACTGACCCTGTAGGCATGCTCGATGGTGTCCACCACCCAGTGGGACAGGCGCTGTGTAGAAACAGCAAGACCCCGGTTAGGGCCACCATGGCAGATAAAAAGCTGCTCCGATCGTCGCACAGGCGCGATAGCATCAATGTAAGCAGCAAGGGCCCGTACGGGGCACAAAGAGCTGGGCCCACCCTCCGCTGGCTGGGGGTTGAACCGGGCCAGCTGGATAAGCCAATTAACATGAGTGCGTGGCAGGACCTTGGGCAGGAATGCCACGTTCAGCCACAACGTAACCCCTAAAAGGAGGAAAAGAGCTGTCTTCATTGACAGCCACTTTAGGTCCGCCCGGGCCAAGGGCTCAAAAGGTGGAGAAGAGAGGGTACCTAGCACCATGGGTAGGTCCCACACTGGGGCCCTCGGGGGGCACAGCCTCAGAGCCCCCCAGAGAAAGAGAAACCAACCGGTTACACCCCACGGTGGCATTCTCAACCCGGGCATGTTGCGGCGAAATGGCCGCTGCATACACCCTTAAAGTGGGCTGAGCACGACCACCATCCAGGAGGAACTGAAGGAACTCCAGGATCGTGGCCACGGGGCAAGGCACAGGGTCCTCTGCCCTATCTGCACACCAGGCAGAGAATATCCTCCACTCGCACTCATACCAGAGGCGGGTGGAAGGCGCACGGGCATTCGAGATGGGCACTGTTGTGCCACACAGGTAGCTGAGCTGATCAGTTATCGAAGGCTAATGATAATTCTATTAAAGAATTATTAATAATTAATAAAGTCGACTATTTATCAATTTGAATTATCAAAATGATAATAATTCTCGTAGGGGCACCACCCCAGGGCCTTACTCCGGGGACAAATGATAACTAAACAGCAGAAAATCAGTCACATATGATTTGAATTATCCTGCAGAACAGCAAATCTTACTATCACGTACAGAATAACAATTGAAGGCGTGGGATCCGAGCACTGGTTCTGCTTAAACAAATCAATTTGTGACCAAATCTTGCATGAAATAACAACAACCACTCATTAAAAATCAATCAGGATTTATTTACATACAGGTGTCAAAAGATGATAAACGCAACACCCCAAATAAACCTGATGGCAGAACTTAAGTATTATAAAACCATTAATTAAGAAAAACAACAATCAATAAAAATGAAATGAAAGTTAAATGCATGGAATGGAAAAAGGAAATCAAAGCAATAAAAAAATGATATCACGAACATGTACGGTTTAAAACGTGGCTGCAGTGTTTAAAGAAGCCGGGGGCTCCTGTGGTATTTTAGAGATGGCGGACCCTCTTTAAGCCACGTGCAGATCTAGACCGGATGTTACTCCCGGTGTTTTAAACGTGACTACGGCAGAAAACAGCGCTTTAAAACATGAATGACTAGCAGAAAGTGGTGACTTCAAATTAATGACAACAGTCTTGATAATGATGCTGATGTAATCTCAGCTCTGAACACAGATTTAGCTCTGAAAACGCTCTTAAGTTACTGATAAACAGTGATCACGACTTCACACAGTTCTGAACCGTTCTTAGTCCTACTGATCTGCTGCTCACGGGCTCACGTCTCCTCTGGGATCCGTATCGGGTGCCTGCGGGTTTTGTCGACTGGGCCGTCCCTTCCCCTGAAACAGATTAGACAGCGGCAGGGCCGCCTCGTGCCGGGCCGTGGTTCCGGACCAAACGGAGGCTCACACGCATTCCTAGGCGCGGCGGGGGACCGGTCTCTCCTGCCGTGCTTCCCAGCTCGCCGGTCGCCGACGCGCGGCCGTCCGGGCCCCGGGAGAGCTCACGCCGGGCGAGATGCGCGGCCGTCCGGGCCCCGGGAGAGCTCACGCCGGGCGAGACGCCGGCCGTCCGTCCCGATCACTGCGCGGTTAGCAGACAGGGGCTCGGAGCGGGGAGGGGGGCTTCAGTAGGAGCGTTCAGTCGCAGCTGTGTCCCGATCTGGTTGCCAGGAGCGCGTGGGCGTCGGGAGCTCGGATCTGTGAAACTTAAGAGGACAGAGTTTAGTGGAAGCCGGAGCCTCCCCGGGGACCGCGGCTCCGACCGCAGGTCCAACGGAGCGGGCCCGGTCCGATGCGGGCCTTACACCTCCCCCCAGCCGGGGGTAGAAAAGGAGATGGGACCTTTGGCCTGGAGCCAAAAGGACGTGTTGACCCCCTGGTTGATGAAGGAAAAAGAGGAAGAATGGAGGAGCAGCACGGCGTTTTGATCCTACGCGCGCTGCGGTGACGTCATCGGTGCCTCATTGCGATTGGATGCTCGCCGCTAGTAGGCGCCACCCCCCCACGCAAGGCATGCTGGGGGTTGTAGTTCATGGCCAGGCGGCCATTTTTGGAGGCACATTACAGCCGATTTTCAGCTGAGCAGTTTCAAAGTTGAATATACACATTCACAAAATGTTCAAACATTTTATAAGTCAGAGTTCACATGAGCATATGGGCGGTGCACAACAGCACCATGGTAGTCCACAGTTCAGTACAGCTTGACACTAACGGGTCGGGCCCTGCAGTGGCCAGACTCCGAGTTGACGGCGACGAGGTCGGGGTGCCAAACCTGACCCCCCAGATGGGACAGAAGGTCCCTCCGGTTGGGGAGGCGCCATGGTGCGCTGCAGCAGAGCCTCCGCAGCAGTAGAAACCATGGTTTCCCTGGTCAGAAGGGGGCCACCAAGAGGAGCCTGTGACCCCTCTGGAGGACCCTCTGCAAAATCGTCTTACGCCGGGAGAGAAAGTCCGCCATCTGATTCCTGTCCCCTGGCAGGTACATCGCACGAAAGCCGGGCAGGCGAGGAGCGGCCCACGTTAGAAGGCCCCGGGACACCCGCAGCAGCTGTGCAGAGCTGGTGCCCCCCTGGTGGTTGATCCGAGAGACAGTGGACACACTGTCCGACCGAACCAGCACGTGCCTCCCCCACAGGTGTGGCAAAACTACTCGAGTGCGAGGTGCACATCGTGTGCAGACCACTGCCCTTGGGCAGGCCTGCCGCGCCAAACAGCACCCCACCCGGAGAGGGAGGCATCCGTGACGGCAGTCTCCCGACAGGAGGGAACAGCACCTAAGGGCACACCCCCCAGGAGGAATGCCCTGTCTTTCCAGGGTGCCAGGGCATGGACACCCATCCGCGACACCCTGACCAGCCTGCACCTGTGCCTCTCGGCATCCAGGCGAAGGCTGTCCAGCCACATTCGCAGGGGTCATAGCAACAGCAGGCCCAAAGGTACAAAAGGAGCAAGGGTTGCCACCATGCACCTGGTGAAAACCTTCGGGGACAGCAAGAGCCCGAACGGGAGCACCCTGAACTGATAACGGCGTCCCTGGTAGGCGAACCTCAGGAATCGCTGGCAATGTGCCGCGATCGGCATGTGAAAACAAGCGTCCTGTAGGTCCACAGTTGTAAACCACTCCCCCTGACCGACCACACGCAGAGTATCTGCTGTGGTTAGCATCCGGGCGGGCAGGGCCTTCATGTACCTGTCAAGGCCTCTCAGGTCCGAGATGGGATGATGTCAACCCGTCCTTCTTGCTGACGAGACAGTAGCTTGAGTAGAACCCCATAGAAGACGAAGGGCCTCTCGGCGTACTGGAAGCAGGCGCTCTCCTGTGAAGGTGCGCCATCCGCTGCCTGGTCTCATCGGTCAGGGCGGTGCGGTTCAGAGCTTCCAGGGCAGTTGCCCCAAACAGCTCCCCCGGTTCCGCTGGTGCCTGACGAAGAACCCTACGAGCAGTCTCCGTCAAAGGTGACTGCGCTAGTCAGACATGACGGCGTTTGTGCACCAGAGTGGACATCAGCCGCCCCAGCTCCCTGTAGGGATAGCCTGTAGGGATAGTTCACACATGTCACATGTGGAATCATCCACCTGTGCATCCTGCAGGGAGGTTGAGAGAGCCAGCAGAAGATGGGAAAGGGTGTTCCCCAGCCGGCCAATGCACGCCGCCGTGTCATAGGCCTTGCAGATATAACCATCAGTGACACTTGGGATCCGGCTGGCATGTGGCTGAGACCGGCCACTTCTGCATCCTCCATCGCTGTCAGAGCGCGGTTATCTGATTTCGGCCTGGAGAGGGCTGTGACAGCTCTCCAGCATGAGTGCAGCTCCCCCAGGAAATCCGACGAAGGTGGAATGTTGAACTCCACCGGAGAAGGGTTGTGCCTGTGGAAGGCGCTAGAGGCCAAGTGCGCCAGGGCAGTGCGGATAACGCTCCCCACGGGGGAACAAGCTGTCCCCCTCCGAGAGCGAAGTCCCCGCTGGCTGGGATGAGGGGAGGCTGGCAGATGGCTCCAGCTGCTCTGGGCCAAGGCAAGAGACGCAGAGGTCATGGCCATCCGCCAGATCCAGGGCGGCCATACAACCCGTGCAAGACCGCTCCATACAGCGACTGGTTCGGTAGAGACCAAGCAACCAAGCTGGGAGAGGGGAGCGGACACGCTGCCTTCACCAACAATGTAACCAAACGTACAGGTGGGAGAGGGGAGCGGACATGCTGCCTTCACCACAAATATGCCGGTCGGAGAGGGGAGCGGACAAGCTGCCTTCACCACAAATATACCAGTGGGAGAGGGGAGCGGACACGCTGCTTTCACCACAAATATGCCGGTGGGAGAGGGAAGCGGACACGCTGCCTTCATCAAAAGGGAAACTTCCTTAACAAGGAAACACAAATGAGACAGGTAAGAGAGGGGAGTGGACACGCTGCCTTCACCAAAAAAGTAACTTCCTTAACAAGGAAACACAAATGAGACAGGTGGGAGAGGGGAGCAGACATGCTGCCTTCACCACAAATATGCCGATGGGAGAGGGGAGTGGACACGCTGCCTTCACCAAAAAAGTAACTTCCTTAACAAGGAAACACAAATGAGACAGGTCGGAGAGGGGAGCGGACACGCTCCCTTCACCAACAATGTAGCTTTCTTAACAAGAAACACAATGCAACAGGTGGAAGAGGGGAGCGGACACGCTGCCTTCACCAACAAAGGTGATTTGCGTTGTTGTGGTTTTCGTATTGCTTCAACTGGAACGTAACAAGGGGGAGAGGAAAGCGAAACGCTGCCTTCACCGATAATGTAACGTTCCTACAAGGAAATTAAATGTAACAGATGGGAGAGGGAAGCGAACGCTGCCTTCACAGATAATGTAACGTTCCTACAAGGAAATTAAATGTAACAGATGGGAGAGGGAAGCGAAACGCTGCCTTCACCGATAATGTAATATTCCTACAAGGGAAATTTAAATGTAACAGATGGGAGAGGGAGCGAAACGCTGCCTTCACCGATAATGTTATATTCCTACAAGGAAAAATTAAATGTAACAGATGGGAGAGCGAGCAAAATGCTGCCTTCACCGATAATGTAACTTTCTTAACAAGAAAAACACAGCAATGCTGGGGGGCAGGGCGGAGATGCCACTGCCGCCAGCAAGACAACCAAATCAACACAATCAAACAACACGCCGGCCACAGCCTCTCGGAGGACAAAAAATCGTTAATCCTACCTTGATGGCACGAGGCTGCACAGGGCCGGCGGTGTAGGGAGGAAAGGAAGAAGCTTGATCAAGCTCCTATTTCCGTCCCGTAATCCAGACGCGCGACCACGAGAAGAGACAAGGAACCGATCACCTGCTGACGCCGGAAGATATACCCTTCCGGGGGTCATGCAGGGGTCACGGGTGACGTGACATTGTTGTTATTTGTACTCGACATGCGCGAAGCGGAGAAATCCAGTGCTTACAGCACCGCCTGGCGGTCATTAAGGGACGAAATAGAACTCCTCTTTAGGAGGGAAGAAACCTTGAGCGGGACCAGGCTCATAAGGGCCACTTCCTTTCCATTTTACGCACGTTTTGTTTCAACATGCGGATATCTGACTTATACCAGGGAGTCAAGCTCCTATGGTTGGAAACCCTCCTTTTCAAAAGGAGCAACTTCATCTAAAGCTGAATGAAACAAATCAGCAGTTTTACTAGCAAGGAAATCAACATCTGCAGACGTAGAACCCAGGTCACTGGCTTCGACTACTTCATTATTTTCCACTATCGTAAGATGAGCAATGGCCTCCCTAAATTTAGCAATAGCTTCATCGGACAAACATCTGCTAAAATAATACCTCCTATTTTGTGCTTCAACTTCGACAATATTGAATTCAGACGTTATTAAATAGTGGTCGGATAAAAGGGAGTTTACAGGTGACACCAACAGATCATCAGTTTCAACACTGTAGGTGAGAACGAGATCCAGGGTATGATTAAAACAGTGCATCTGTTTGTCGACTTTTTGTGAGATACCCATCAATTCTAGAAGAGAATTAAAAGCTAATTTAAGATTATCGCTTTCAACATCCATATGAATATTAAAGTCACCCATTATGTTGATGTCAAAAGTGACTGGGGAAGTCAGTGACTTTCCCTGGATCATGACCAAGCACACTTTCTCATTTGTCAACTATCTTTCCAAGTATTTTAGGAGCATATAAAGGGGACAACAGCGGTGCCTTTTCACTTTTTGTTTATTTACCGCTCCATATGCAGATGGCAACCTTCATGCTGCCACCTCAGATGGTAGCCAACGACATGAGGGGGCTCATCGTCGTAGAGACTGTCTGTATCACTCTTGACTTCTTACCAAAGATTAAGCAGATTCAAGTCATACAGTGTGAGATGTAATGATCATATAAAACTGCAGTATATAAATCTGCAGAAGCCTTTACACTGGATTTCCTGCTCAGCAGCCTCAAACCACCACCACAGCGTTACTTTGGTTTATTTTACTTTGACAGCATGAAAACAATTAAAATAAAACTTACTAAGCTAAAATTAACATCAGCAAAGGTTATATAATAACATGCATTTGTGGGTGTGTGCCAGTTTCCTCACTGTGTAATGATCCTGGTGGAAAAATAATGCATTACAAATATGTATTTTGTTCCTTTTGAGATACTCTCCGCTAATATCGTGAATTTTATTATCGTCTGAACCTGAAACACTGAGAAACATATGTGGGCAGAAACAAGGTGGCGTATTTAAGTTGGTCCTCAATTCAGACACCCGAAGACACTGAATACATACAGTATACTGTATACATGTCCTTTTTAAATGGAAATGCAAATCCTCAGCCCAAAGAGGCACATGCTGTGTGCTACGTGCCACAATAAAATCCCCCTGAAACTAATCAGGGTGATTTAAAAAACAAAACACCATTATTAGTATTATTTATTTGTATAGACAATGTGTGGTATTTGAATTACAATAAATAGATTCAGTTGGGACCTGTCTAGGTTGTACCGCAACTCTCACCTGGTGCTATCCGGCACATGCTCCAGTGATCCCGAATGGGACTGAAGCATGCATAGGGGCTGAATAAATGATTGAAATTTAAATGAGTATCAGTGAACTCGAGAAAGAGCCAGGTCTCATGGGAATATTTGTTCACATCTTCCAAACACAGCAGAACCGTAATCCATGGTTAGAGATTGTGGCAACATATGTTTAATCTGAGGTTTTATTCATGTCCACAGCATTCCCACAGTTATATGTTATATTCTGTAGATATGGTTCTTCAGATTATGAGAAACACATTTCCTAACATAGTCCTCTTCATTAAGAGTAAGGGGATGTTCACTGTAAACAGCCACGGGGTATGAGGGAAAGTGGAAGATAAGTGGACTGAAAGGATGAATTGTCTTCTTCATTATTTTATTACAAGCACATATCACACTTGGTTACGCACACACAGACATTTCATTTTGCTGTGCAGTCTCTATGTTCTTTCCAGTTAATTAAAAACAGAGATAAGATGCTTCTTTGCCCTTAATCAAAATAACACGATGATGAATCTAATTCCAAATACTTCAGAGCTTTAACCCTGGTGAATATGCACAGCTCTCTGCTCGCACTGTTAGTTAAAGTTGACCTTTATTTTTGACGACGGCAGCGGCTCTTTTATTCTGAATTTAATTTCACAAAGTTGTGGTAGAGTTTAATTCAAATGGAAAAGTGCATACAAAAAGAATGCTGCTTAAAAAAGCAAAGACAATTTTGGAATTTGCTTTTAGCACGATTTATTATTTCATCAGTATTTATTTCACTCAAGCATTTACTGATCGATAATAACGTCCAGAGGTATTTGGATGGTGACACAGTTTTTAAAGTTTCACAAAAATATGGACTTTGGCATTCAAGAATTGTCACTATTGACCACTTCCATTTCCAGGGGCTTTAAAAGGTTTTGGACGAAGTAACATAATTGTAATTATAAAAGGTTTTAAATTATTTTAATTACTTTGATTGATATATTTTGCAGTCTGTCGATGATGACTGCATTCATCCTCATTTGCTGCTTGTATTGGGGTCTTTGGCTCCGGTTAAGCTTATGCTAACCTATGTGATGATAATTGATTTTACTTTACCATCATTTCTATCATATCCAAATGTCCTAATTTTTAAGTGTTGCTACTGAAATCATCTTGAACTTGTGCTGCCGGGGCGTGAAACGAGCACCGGAGAAGCTTCATGGGACCCGCGGTCGCTCAATCGCCCACGAGGCAGCGTGAATAATCTACCCTGGCTCTTCACCTTCTTCTTCTTTTCCTTCCAGCTGCTCCCTTCAGGGGTGGCCACAGCACGTCATCCGTCTCCTCTATCCACACCAACCAAGCTCCTGTCCTCCATCCATAAAGCTCCTCTTTGGTCTTCCTCTAGGACAGTTCCCACCTCAGCATCCTTTTCTCAACAAATTCACCATCCCTCCTCTCTTTAGTAGACCTCTAGCTGGTGTTGGTAAATCTCTAGGTAGTGTAAACTCTAGTGTGTTAGAGTCGCTCCTGTAGTTTCTTGTGCTGGCCCCCCCTTCTCCTCCCTTTTTTCTCTTTTGTCCATGTTGCAGCATCCTCTGCCGGTGGCGAAGAGCATCTCTGAATGCACAACACCGGATCCTGCAGCGTGGGAGTGAGAGGGGCAGGGTAACGGCCCGGGCAGGCGGGGGAGAGGTTTGTCTGTCAAGACTCCTCTCCCTGGCCCTGCCCCTTCTCAACCTTTCCCCAACCCTGCACCCCAACCTGGGACTTGCTGATTGGGCCGGAGCTTCGGGAGCTGCGTGCTGGCCTGCGGTCCCCACCCCCGGTCATCCCGTTGCTGCTTCCTGCCTGCCTGCCTGCTGTGCTGTTGCCGTCCCTGACCCCCCAGTCTGGCCCTCGGCAGGAGGGTCCCCCCTTATGAGACTGGTCCTGCTCAAGGTTTCTTCCCTGCCACTGTTTGGCTTAAGGTTTTTTCTTTCCTTGCCATTGTTTATGTAATAACTGCTCGGGGGTCATGTTCTGGGTATGGGTCTCTGGAAAGCGTCTAGAGACAACTTTTGTTGTATTAGACGCTATATAAATAAAATTGAATTGAATTGAATTGTACATGTCCAAATCATCTCAGCCTGACTTTACCTCCAAAACACGTGCTGTCCCTCTGATGTACTCATTCTTGATCCTATCACCCCATTTCCAAATAGAACATCAACCCCGGCTCTTCAGCCGATCCAAGAAATATTAGCAGACACATGGTTAGCACGACAACCTGCTGCTTAGCCAAGCTCTGTCATCAGTCCACAGCCAGGCATGGCGGTCCGTTAGTGTAGCTGACAGCCCGACAAACTAAGGTGTCTCTTCATTGCTGATTTTCACAATGATATGCCAAACCTTTAAAGCAGGGGTCTTCAAGTCTGTGAACTCCACGGTCTTCCTTGTTTCAGCTGCACCAGTGTGTTAATGACCCGTTCAGTTGAACCAGATGTGAGTTAGTCTCATAGAGCTGATGATCATCTTAAACAGAGGACCAGAATTGAAGACCCTGGTTTTAAAGAGCATATTCTTGATGCTGTTGATGTTATGAAGGGGTTTTCCTTCACCGAGGGAAGGATTCTGTTATTCTTCACTTTAGTTTTCTCACTCAAAAGATTGTTCTTTATTTCTAATAATGTTAATTTGGCCACACGTGTTTTTTTTATTTTGTATTGACAGCTCCAGTCAAAGATATAGACAACCAGGGGGGCGAAACAGCAAAGAGGGCCTCATATGTCTGGAGGCCACCCTGGTTGCCAACGGGGTAACTGGGTAAAATAGGATATATAGGTATTAACGTGACATTCATCACGAGAGCTGATTTGTTGATGTTTATATCCTCACGCATGAAAAAATCCCCTCTTGATTCGTCTCCTTTGGCGTGACACGTCCCGGGCCGATGGTGTGTGTTAGGGTGTGTTTTCATCACTGAAGCGCTAAAGACTAATCGCTCTGCTGAATCGTGAGGAGAACACGAGAGTCGAGTCCCTCCATGCTCAATTTGTCCGCGCGAAGGGCAAAGTTGACAATGGTGGCAACATTAAAATCAGTCAGAGGGCACAAAGGGATCGATGAAGCTCCTCCGCTCGACTCCGGAGACTCAGTAACTCATACAAGACTATAGATCAGCTGTGTTGTTGGGTTTTTTCATGCTATACCGCCGTTAGTGAAATGAGAATATCTTGCAACGTCCCTTTTGCAGTTGAAGCCTGGTGGGAACTTCAGGTTGCAGCTGAATTTGTGACTGATAAAGCTCCTAAAACGACTTTGTAAAGAAATGAATCCCACTTCTTCATTAACTTTTGATAAATGATCAACTGCCTTCCTGAACATATTCTGATTATGCTGTATGCATTCATATTTCAGTTTGTCCTCCAAGTCATTTGCTGATATTTGCCTTTTTTTAAATTATTCACATTTCATTTTCCCACACAGCCTGTCGCATAAATATTCCTGGGAATACAAAAGTGGAAAGGTGACATGCTTTAGTTTTATTGATTTGCTATCAATGACACATTTAATACCAGCTGTTGAAAATGTCACTTAACTTTCAAAATAAAATAGTTAACATTTATTTTCAAGGATTTTGTCTGACCTTTTACAAGATCAAGGATAAATGATTGGAGATTCAGTGTTTACCTGGTGAGCTTCCTTTTTCAGGAGTTGCTACTTACTTCAAATATGGCAGAGGTTGGGTTGAATAAGATACATAAGGCTGTGCAGAGTGAGTTCTTCAAGGAGAGTTTTGTTTGTTTTTATGTTATCCATCTGAAAGGAGTGTTAAAACCGAGCATCTCAAAGTTCTAGTTCAAAGAGTTTCATTTCTCATATGCACAGTAAAACAAGGCAGGCATCTGTACCTACTTGTGTCTGCTGCCCTCTGTCCTCCGGTCTGCAGCCCAGACACAAACTGATTCTGCATCACTGCGACGAGGTTGAAGAAATCTGAAAACAAGCTCGAGCCTGTAAATACAAAAGATCTTCTGCCAGTTGCTGGAAGCCAAACAGGGATTTACACTGTGTGCTCTGCTTCAGAAAACAAGCAACAAAGGAGATTTCCTTTGTTTTTGGCAACTTATTCCAAGAAAAGCAGCACTCCACTACTGGAAAAGCCTGCCAGGGGTTTTGAATAGCATCTTTACACTTCTTAACAGAAAGTTATTCATATCTTCAGCGTGACTTCTGCTGGAGATACGGCTCCTGCACTCCTCCAACAGGACTTCCATATCACCAAAGTCAAATCTTAATATGTCCTGGCTGCCGGGAATAACCCGGGGGAGAAAGGAAATCACTGCCAGGAGTCGTTTCCTACACCTTTCAGAGGCTGATATCTATTTTTCTTAGTAACTTCAGAGTATGCTGCAGCAGCTCAATTTTGATGGGATGCCTTCTCCTGTCATTTGTGCAAAGTCTGACCGAAATGAAGGCGGATCTGATGAGCTCCCGATGAGCTGGGACATTTCTCCACATGTGCAGCTTCAGTATCTCAGTGCTTTGTCAGTGGTCTTGCGAATGCCAACTGTTCCAGAAAAGTTTTGATAGATGGCCCTACTACCTGCTGCTGGTCCTGCTGCCAAGTGCCGGACTGAAACGTGGCACAGCCAACAGCTTTGCTTCACAAATACAGCATCAGCATTACAGATGATGCTGAGAGATGAAATTCATCACTCAAAATAAAACTGAAGATGCTCCAAAAGTGTCACCCGGCTGTGAAAACAAGTTGCTTTGTTCAATGCAACAGCAGGGCGAACAAGTACACATCTTTATGTATATAATATAATATATATATATATATATATATATATATATATATATATATATATATATATATATATATATATATATATATATATATATATATATATATATATATATATATTATATTATATACATAAAGAGGGAGAGTCTTGGGGATTTTATACAGAAAACGAAAGCCCATGTTTTGACAATCAGTTCCACTATTTTTTACACCTGAAGCTGAAATCATTCCTTTGCTAAAAAATAATAAAAAGTGAGTTTTTTGCAGCTCAGAATTGTTCGACTGCTATTAATGCCCCGTGTTTTTCTCCTCCGGGGGCTCAATGATTCATTTCCAGACTATTTTAATCTGCTCTGAAGCTGCAGGTGAGTTTAGCTCTTTGCCGTTGGTCAGGATCGTTTCTTACTGAGCCAAAGGAAGTGAGGAGCAGCGAGTATTAGTATTGATATAATGTGGGCATTTACTCTACCTTGAGTTGGCCCTTTCAAATCCTCAGACATTTGAGCACCAACATGTAGAAACCCGTTCCCACCTGCTCTAAAATTACAGACCTGATATAAAATAAGTATCTCTCAGCAACTACAAGGTATATTTTAATAAATCTGGTACCAAAATTTAAAAAAGTGACATGCGATGTCACAGCAGAAGTGTGACCCGCCGGCGTGAAGGACGATGAAATAACCAAAATAACGGTTTGTCTTAAAATCTGCTTTGTTGTACTGAAAATACAACTTTTAGGGGGCTTATCTCTTTGGATTCCATGTCTCAACATTTGTTGAGATTTATCTTTTTATTGTGTAACAGTTTTGATAGATGGCCCTACCTGCTAAATCTTTTTTTATTTATATGGAATATTTAGTTAGACTGTAGACATTTATAGATAGATAGATAAAACTTATTTGACTAAACTATATTAATTCCATTCAAATGAAGCTGTTTTGTGTTTATTTTTATCGGCCACCCACGTGTAAGAGTTCGGCCACATCTCAGGAACGTCTTGGCAGATTACGGTGATCGACGCTTCTAAGGAGAAACAAGTCCACGTCACTTCAGCCCGTATCAAATCAGAATTATGCAGAATGATGGCTCCTGCGTTTGCACGTTCAAACGAATAAAAAAAAGGTTTTAGTGATTACACATTTGTTTTGATTTCTCATGGAGACTTGTAATCAAACAAATCAGGGGGACTTTTGCTGGAATAGGATTAAGGATGGTGAAACATCAAAGATGAGATGGAATTCAGAGTTGATTTGTAGAAATAAAAAATTCTCTTGTTTTTGATTGCTGGTTCAGTGAGTTGTTGCAAAGTTGTGGTTCTTGATTGAAAGGCTTTTATGGGATAGCAGGCTTTTGTTTGTGACCGTTTTCTGCAGCACGCTTCATTTTTTTTGTTTGCATTGGGTTCACTTAACGTTTTTGTTTTGATGAAACTGGTCTTGAAAGAGGATCGTATCATCTGCCCCTGGTACCAGAGCCGCTCATTAGAAGGAGGATAAACGTTTGAATCATCTGGAATTTGAAGTCTACAGAATTTTCTCTGGTTCTGCATCAAGTGTGATGCTTTGAGCTTTTGGGGAGTGTTTGTGTCCTCCGTTGGAGGAAACGCTCCAAGTCCAACATGCACGAAGCTCTGCTGAAACTAATCTCGTTATAGTGACGGGAAATGTGTCACCTCTTGTGAGCTGTAACCTTGATTTTTGTTGAGACAGAGTCTCCATGGCAACAAATATCTGTGGGTCGTTTTTTTTCTTAGCCCTCTGTTTTCTCCCTCCCCTCTTTGTTCTCTAATGTTATCTACAGTTGGCATGTGGTTGTCGTCGCTGGGATTCCTTATCAACGGCTGACCAGAGCCCCACCCCCCCCAACCCCCACATGGCCACTCGGGCCTGGATGACTGCACACATTTATACAGCAAACACACGTACAGTCAGTCGGAGTGCAGTTTGGAGCAGAAATACTGTCACCAGGGTTTGTGTTAGAAGCGCTCTCATTATTTGACATCCTGTGCACAGCAGCCAGTAAAGCAGCACAACAGGCAAACTGGTGGGGAAAAAAACATGCACACATCAAAACAAACAAACAAAAACACAATTATTGGACAGAAACTCTGGAAATTTTGTATAATTTTCCTTTGTGTTCGTTTGTTTGAGCTGCATGTTTGTCCTCGGTGAATGCAGGAACGACTTTAATTAAAGCTGCAAGCAGCGATGAACGGGCCCTGTCACTCATGGCCACCGCCCCCCATAAGCATATCAGAAATAACACCACCCACGACTTTCTATGTCAAACCATTCAAAAGTTATGGCAGAAAATAGGAACTATGAAATATCGACCAATCAGAAGAAGGGGCGGGGCTGATGACATGATACAGGTGTGTACTGATTTTCGTGCATGTACGTCAAACCGTTTTGTGGGGCTTGAGGCACGAAGTTTTCTAGGGGGCGCTGTTGAGCCATTAGGCCACGCCCATTAATGCAAACCATTAAATGGTGACTTTTGGGGCACGTTTAGGGGGGCAAAAAGGCCCTCCTTTCGTCGGAAAAATAAAGAAAGAAGAAAAAGAAGAAGAAAGAAGGAAAATTCCTACAGATACAATAGGCCAGGGCCTTCGCACTGTAAGTGCTCGGACCCTAAAAACTCAAATGGGAAACACAGCTCAGAAACAGAGATGGTTTTGGATATTATCGCAACAAAACGAAAGTGCAAATGAAAGGAAATGGTTTCAATGCCAGTCAGAGACTTTGATTTCTTGACTTCAGGTTTTGATTTGCAACATATTTGTTGTTGAATTGACCACATAAAATTGATAAGGAGCGACTTGGCTATTTCTCGTTTCTTCCACGAAGGTAGACCAATTCACTTTGTGCAGTTATATTAGACCACATTTTGGTTGGAGTGTGGGGCATGAATTAACTTTTTGGCATGACATCACATGACACATTTCTCATTTTTATCCAGTAGTTGGGGACTGGCTTTCGTTTGTTTACTCACTTGTGGGGAAACACAGTATTTTCTTAATTCTGGAAAAAACTCCAGTTCAGAGAGCACAACCTTATCACTCTATCAATTACCCCCTCCCTTTTCAGGTATGGTATGACCATAAGCATATCAGAAATAACACCACCCACGACTTTCTATGTCAAAAAAGTTATGGCAGAAAATAGGAACTATGAAATATCAGAAGAAGGGGCGGGGCTGATGACATGATACAGGTGTGTACTGATTTTCGTGCATGTACGTCAAACCGTTTTGTGGGGCTTGAGGCACGAAGTTTTCTAGGGGGCGCTGTTGAGCCATTAGGCCACGCCCATTAATGCAAACCATGAAATATCAAATTTATCGCCAGGCCTTGCTTGTGTGCAAAATTTGGTGACTTTTGGGGCACGTTTAGGGGGGCAAAAAGGCCCTCCTTTCGTCAGAAAAACAAGAAGAAAGAAAGAAAAAATAAATTCCTACAGATACAATAGGGCCTTTGCACTGTCAGTGCTCGGGCCCTAATTACCTCTATAGAGAAAGCTCTTCTGACACCAGCTGCTGTGACTGCACACTTCAGTCTGTCATTTTCTTGTGACACTGAAGAAAAATTATGCGTTTTATGAAGCAATTGCACCACTGGCATATCGAGATGAATGTTCCATTACCGCTCTCCGCCCCTCCTCTCCGATCCCTCACATGATGTCGGATGCCCATTCATGCTTGATGTGGTGATGAGATTCTCCATCTGGGAGAGAGACGAGCAAAAAGCTTGTCCTGAATGTTAAAATCAATGCAGAAATGATCAAAACAAACAAGATGAGAGGGTTGAGAGTCACAGAAACAGCTAGAAATGGAAAGCCTTTGCATTATTCGTACTTTAAGTGGATTGGTAACATGCAAGCACTAGATGTAAAGAAGAGGAGGGCCTCCCGCAGTTCTGCATGTTTATACTTCTTGTAAAATGTAAAACTCTTGATAAGCATCAGCCAGCAGTGTCACCCCCGGTACGCATCTTCTGATCTCCAAGCCATTTGCACAAGTGAAATTACCATTTGTAAATGCATGCAAACATCTCCATCATTTTATCCAACGGTTCCGGGATCACATGATAGACACTTCTGTTCGTTTAAATACTTTTTTCTTTGTATATTTGAAAATGACGAATGATGTCGAATAAAATTCACTATTTGACTTCAAAACTGTTCCTCCAGTTGTACTAATTAGGGCCCGAGCACTTACAGTGCGAAGGCCCTGGCCTATTGTATCTGTAGGAATTTTTTTTTTTTTTTCGACGAAAGGAGGGCCTTTTTGCCCCCCTAAACGTGACCCAAAAGTCACCAAATTTTGCACGTAAGCCAGGCCTGGCGATAAATTTGATATTTAATGGTTTGCATTATTGGGCGTGGCCTAATGGCTCAACAGCGCCCCCTAGAAAACTTTTTGCCTTAAGCCCCACAATACAGTTTGACGTACATGCACGAAACTCGGTACACACCTGTATCATGTCGCAACTTAAAGAAAAGTCTCTTGGTGCCATGGCCGAAACCGAACAGGAAGTCGGCCAGTTTGAATTAATCGTGTAATTTTGCCGCAATTTATGCCATGTCTTCGGTCGTTACGGCCCCGAACCGTAACGTGCACCCAGGTGTGTTATACTGTACATCAAAATGTGCGTCTCCATCCTGCGACGGCACGCATTACTTTTCTCGTTCAAAAGCGTTACCGTGGCAACGACAGACGCCAAAAAGCGCACCCACCCTTCATCTGATTGGTCCGTATTTGATAGTTTCTACTTTCTGCCATAACTTTTGAATGGTTTCACATAAAGACTCGAGGGCGGTGTCATCGGACTCGGTTTTGAGTCCTTGAACATAATTGGTCCAAATTAGCCCTGCCCCTTCTTCTGATTGGTCGATATGTGATAGTTCCGATTTTCTGCAATAACTTTTGAATGGTTTGGTATAGAGAGTCGTGGCTGGTGTCATCCGCTAAATGTCCAGGCCTGAAGAATCTACATGCAAGTCATACAAGCGCTTCCACTGCAGCACGCCTGAACGTGCACAAGGGTGCGAGGGCCCATTCATGCTCATGGGCCCATGCTCCAACTGTCAGCTCCTTTAAATCAGGGTTAAAAACATTACTGTTTACTCAAGCGTACTCTTAAATTAAACTTACCTGCTGTATTCTACTGCCCTTATTTTTAACAGCTTGTGCTTTTTATTATTTAACTTCTTTTCTTATTCTTACCTATTTGTTATTATGTCCTGTCGCTTTTAATGTCAATGTAAAGCACTTTGAATTACCTTGTGTTTAATTGTGCTATATAAATAAATTTGCCTTGCCTTGCCTTGCCTTGCCATTTATCGCTGCTTGCAGCTTTAATATGAATTGTTCCCCCACAGCCTCCAAAGGTTGACATGATGTCAACGTCTGAGTCAGAGCCCTTTCATGGTGTTTTATTTTGAAAATTCACCAGCTTTTTGACACGATTGTCAAGTCTGACTTGCTGCCAGCTCAGTCTGAAGTGTATAACTTGACACGGCTTGGCTGCGGTCGAGCATCAACACAGAATGACATGTATCTTTACTGGAGCAGAGCGGACGGTCTGAGATGGTTCTGAAACGTGCATCTGGTAGGACCTGGTAGGACCTGGTAGGACCTGGTAGGACCTGGCAGGACCTGGTAGGACCTTGCAGGACCTGGTAAGATCTGGCAGGACCTGGTAGGGCCTAATAGGACCTGTTATAGACCTGGTAGGACCTGGTGAGACCTGGTGAGACCTGGTAGGACTACGCTCAGTGACGGGACTGGCTGTGATTCACAGTGGCTGGTGCGACCCAGGTCTGGTTGGACCCAGGGGTTAATAGTCTACATTGCACCTTAAAATGTTTATAATTTTTGTACATAGAAATTCCACATTTGTCTATTGTTCATTTGTTTATTGTTCACCTTATACCATAGAGAGCGAAACTACCGGAGTCAAATTCCGACAATGTTCGAACCTGGCCAATAAAGCTGATTCTGATTCTGATTCTGATTCAGTATCTAAAACTAGTTCTTCACTTAACAAAATATGCATCACTCCTGCCCAACAAAACACCCTCTTAATATTTTTGTTATTCTTAGCTCCAAAAATTGCTGTCTAAAGACCTTACATACAAATGTATGCATTAATTCAACTAGATGCTGCTTAGAAAGAGGTTTATCATACTTATCATTTCATCTCTTTTTTTACTCATGTTTACAAGATATAGTTGTTTTGCAATTAAATATAATACATGTGAGCTGAAAAGTGCAATTAAGAAAGATAAAAACTAGGACTTTGTGATATTTAGGAGTTTCCAACAATGCCTTTTTCCTTCAGCGGAGATTCAGTGATGGTATACTGGGACCATTTAGGAAGAAAAATAAACCAACGTTGCAGGACTGGGTGGAGTATTAGGAATCTCATTCACATACAGATAGATATGAATCAACTGTGTTGTCATTCAAAGGGCTCCTTCGCAAATTTGCGAGTCAAAGCTCTGGAAACCAAGAAATTCCGGCATTGAGATTTAAAACTCCCCAGGAGCCCTGCACCACCATCGCCCCCACCCCCCCAGATGTAAGAGAGGATAACATCTCCCAAAAGCAAATCCCCAGTAGATGCTCATTTCTGTTATCTGTCATCCCAACCAGCCACTTCTTTGCTTCATTTCATTCTGCACCAGCTGATTGTTTCAGGTTACATCCATAATCACTCTTCCTTGAGTTACCTGCTTCTCTGGCAACCCGCAGACAAAACTCTCAAGTTGGATTTCATTTCCTGTAGATTGTTCTCCCAATTCGACATTTGACGAGCATATCGGCGCCGACTCTTTCGGAGGTTTAATTGGGCTAAAAGACAGTTGAGACCATCCCTGCTTTCCCTCTCGTTTACAACAGTGTTGATCTGCATAATTAAGTATTTCCTGGTAAAAATGGTAGAATAGAGCCACAATTCAGCGACTTTCCACAATTTATTTAAATTCTGAAACGATGTACACTGTTACACCTTTCTAGTAATTTCAGTGAGGAAAAATATGAAGCGTTTATGTGCGACGTGGGAATCTCAATGCTGTATTTCATAAGCATGCAAATTAACGAGAAAATATCTCTTACATCCTCCAGCTTCTGTGTCATATATGCAGTACTCGAGTTGAGGGGGGATGAGGGGGGATGGCATCCCCCCTGAAATAAAAACAGTCAAAATCATCCCCCCCTGTAAAACTGCTATCCCCCCTTTCCATCCCTTATGTCATTTCATCAATGAATGTGGTGTCACTGCTATTTCAACATTTAAAGTCATCACCAGAAAAATAACACCATAAAAATAACTTATTTGACAATTTTCACCTGTTTCAAGTAAATTTTCACTTGAAATAAGTAGAAAAATCTGCCAGTGGGACAAGATTTATCTTCTCATTACAAGCAAAAAAAATATTGTTCCCCTGGCAGATTTTTCTACTTATTTCAAGAGAAAATCTACTTGAAACAGGTGAAAATTGTTGTTTTTTCCAGTGATGAGTCTTGTTTTAAGTGTAATAAGATTTTTTTACTAAAATGAGACATTTTAACTAGAAATAGGACAAATATTCTTATTTTGAGTTTTTGCAGTGAACCATTTTACTATGAAGGACAGTCATATTGATAAGTTCAGAAAACTGTTTTTTATTTTTGTGTTTTGATGTATTTGATGTAAGCCCAGTGGATATTTAAAACTTACAGAAGGCTGCATTTAACTGCTGCTATGTCATTCCTGCACTGTTTTGGTCAGTGCTATTATTTGTAATATATTATATTATTTGTAATCAGCACAAATTATCTGTCCCCATATGATAAAATCCACCATCCCCCCTGATTTTTTTTTACAACTCGAGTACTGCATATATGTAAGTATCAGACAACCCTGAAGTGAGAGTAAAAAGGTGAGCGAAAAAGCGACAGGTGCTGCCTGATGATGTCACTTAAAAGGATCTTCTAGCAGCTCAAACTTTTGCTGGTTTGGCCCCCTCTTTGGAACCACTGCTGAACCGTCAAAACTATTTTTTAGACCTGGATATACAGTAGGCAAAAAAAAGAAAGAGGCCCAGATATCATTTGAGCTCTAACAAATAAAATAGTGATGCACGCTACGACAGAAGAGAAGACGGTTCAGGGTTCATATGTTGTGGTTCTGAAGGGACTCTGATGGATAGAGAGCACTGGGCTCATGAACGCTGCATCAACATTTACTACAGATTTCCAACCTTGATGGAAGGAGATTTTCTCAAGGACAGCCATGATAATTATATAATCTACCCCTTGTGCAAGTTTTGTTTACAGGGGTACTGCCACTTTGACTCAAATTAATTTCGTATCTCGGGAGCAACCTTCAGGCCCTGAGAGGTCCTGAGACGAGCAGTCTCCCTTTTAACAGACCTCCGTTGGCCACAGCTTGAAATTTAAAAAAAGAAATTAGGACACAATGGAAAATGCACCCTTACAATAACCTCGAATTATGTCATTGCCAAGCATGAACACAAGATAATTAATATTTAGACTTTTCAACTTGATTTCATTTACCGTTATAAATCCATTCCCACATGTTTTTCTTACTTTGCCATTGCGGAACATGAATTTAGACAAATGCTGAGAAGGTTACTGGCCTTCCCTCGTGCTCAAAACTCGCTGCAGCAGGTTTTTCCCTATCGAGAAATACCTTGAATTTTTCCTTTTTTCTTCAGTGAAACTCTCCTGAACGATGAATGACTGGTGATGAGGAACACACCACCTACACCCCTTAAAGATATCAGTAAAGAGCACACAGCATCATCACGGACCAGTGAGGAGAGCCTGCTTTCAGCAGATACCAAAATTGAGTTTTTTGACTGGTTTTACACCCACAACTTCCTCTCTCTCCTTATCTTTCCATCCCAGCAAAGGGTTGTCAGAGAAGAGCAAAGCAGGTGGAGACAAAACTTGGGGTGCTTAAATATACCACAGCCAAAACAGGGTCAAGAATCAGCTTGAAAGCAGCTTAATTTCTGCAGAAAATACAGGCTAAGGCTTTTGAGTCGCGTTTCCATCACACCTTTTCTGAGAAGAAAATGGAAAACTCTGAATTTGTGATAAAGGTAGCTGTGCAGGGCTGGTGTTTCCATTGAATGCTGTTTTTTCAAACAGGTGTAGCGCTCGTAACTCTTCAAAACCTTTCTCAAAATCTCTCTTTAGTTTTTGATAAATTATTGCGTGTGCTGCTCCCACTGTCGGGAAAATAGCCAGGTGATGAAGGCAGCAGATGATCGTTCAGGCGCTTATTCAGAGGCAAAGCCCTTATTTAATGCACCGGAGCCACCGAGGGGACGGGGGACATGTCATTTAAGAACATGTTGCTGGGTGTAAAGGGTTAAGTAGTGTTAAAGCACAACTATATCATATCAATGAGACCTAAAACAGCGGAGAAATAGATTTGATGACCGACAGAAGATTTTATTTTTTTATGTGGGACAGAAAAACTAAGTGAAAAAGGTAAATATTAAGACTGAAAATAGGTTGTTTTGAGTCTGTCTTGTTGTTGTTGGCTCTGCTACTGCAGGAAATTAACGTATCTAGAGGCTATGAGATCACCTAATGTTCAAAGCATTTCTAGAGCCTAAGTTGACCCACTGCAGAGCAACGTCAGCAAGCACATAGCATAATAAACGTGAACGTAAACTCCCTTATACTGTTGCTGCCTACTTTCACAACACTCTGATGAAGAAACTGGCGTGTAAACGGCAACCTTAATCTAACCCAGGTCAGAATCTGTGAGCAAGAGTCCAACCCCGACTCTGGTCCCCTTTCTGCACAAGTCACAGATTAAGTTATTGGTTTAGTATTAAGTTTATGATACTCATAATGTGCAATAATTTCAGGTTTTAACCTATATACTGTTTACTTGTATATCTTTTCATTCAGAAACTTGGAGGTGCCCTTTATGTCTATTTATGTGTTTATTTTTGGGATATTTATTGTCATTTTGATGGGGGGGGGGGCTAATATCTTGTTCTATTATGAAGACATGTAGACTCCTTCACCAAAATATGACATCCTGTTTGCAGCATTTCGTACCAATAAATACCATGAAGACATCTTTCTCACCAGGCTTCACTTCTTATCTTCATCCATTACTGCAGAGATGTTTTTTGTTTTAGTTTTTTTTTTGGGGGGGGGGGTAGAAAAGTTGCAAAATGACAAATCTGTCAAAAGGTGCTGTAAAAGGTCAATAATCAGATCATTGTTGTCAATGTAAACATCGTCACAGTCACCGTGATTTAACCTGCAGCGGAAGGTTATCTTCATCTCAGCTGCGGCGTCCTGAACACATTCAGGTAAACTTCCAGGGATCTATTGTCCTGAACGTTACATTAAACCTGAGATGAGGGACTTTTAATAAGAGGCTGCATCATTTTTGTTGCTACAGTAAAGTATGAATATCACCCTACGCTGTAGTTTGTCAGTCTTGATTCTCAGCAGGGTGCGGCCTCTACATCAAACACCAAGAAAAAGTACATGTTTCTATATTGAGTCTTTGTTGCCCAGAAAATATATTATAATTCTGAAATTATTGGCGTGTTTGTTGAATCCAGACACCTTGCAACGGGTTTTAGCAGCTCATCGAGGCCTGTAGATGCCTGATTGTGTTGAGGAGCTTAAATTTGCCATTAAAGGAGCTTGAGGCCGGATTGAGGCAGAATTTATGAAAAAAATTCGTATACGTTTTAAGTTTTCTAGTAATAATGTCAGATGAAGCGTTCCAAACCCAAAAGAATGAGCCCTCTAGTGTATCTCTCCGTTGCCTTGAACAGGCTGTGTGCTGCAAAATGTGCTGCAATTCGGGCCCAAATTTCCCGCGCTGTCCTGCGGATGTGACGTCACATGACGCTGCATGTGCGTTCTCCCCGTTCTCCCGTGCCGGCTTCACTGTTGGCTGCAGTACCCCCGACGGCCGTCGTGGTGAAGGGTGGCGCTAGAGAGTCTCATTTCTTAAAAGGAGCCTCAAGCTCCTTTAAAGCTTCAGTTACGGTTCCAGCCCAATCCAGGTACGTGCCGACCCCCTTTCAAAGACTTGTTATCCATTATGGGATGTGAAATCAGTTTTGTATGTAAAACAGATAATTTTGTGTCGGCTGCTGAGACTCCACGAGGTTAATGTTGACATTGTAGCGCGCAAACTTCAAAAAACGTGGACACACAGCGACAGAAATTATGAAGATCTACCAGCTGATGATTGCAGAAAGGACCGTGTTGCAAGGCTAGTGCTACGGGGGGTCACCCGACAGGACAGAGGACACAGGGTTTCGTGCAGGAAACGTTTATTTGCACCCAAGACACACGTGCCAGACTCAGCAGCTTCCTCCCAGCAGAGACCTCTTGGCTGGTCTGCAGCCGCTCTTTATGAAGCCAGGCAGGGTGGAGAGGTCTAGTGGGCACAGGTGTGCCCCATCAGCTGAGTGGCTGCTCCTCCACCCTGCCACAGACCGCATTAGTCTTTTAAACTTCTTGAAACTAAGCTTTTTTTCAACTTTCTTAGAAATGAGTTTTTGCAATGTCGACGTTTTAATCAAATACTTCCAAATATGCAGAATATATGGTGTCATTGAAGGTTCATATACCAATCATTTGAAATACCGCTTAAAGCGTAACATTCCAAAAATGTTTTTCTTCCCCTCAACAACTTTGTGCGTTTGTTCATTTTAAATCATTTCACTTCTGCGTTTTTTTTAGTTCCGAGGGGAAGAAACAGATTTCGGGGAAGAAAAAAGCAAAATCTGATAAATTAAACATCGTCTTAAGGCAAAACTGAACTGTAGGTAACCATAGCAACAGTATCTGTACCTTCCCACTGGTAAAACTGGCTGGAGAAAGCTTTCAAAACTAGCAGGTGATTTGAATACACTTCTCTCCTTTCTGTGAGGAAGGCTGGCGGCTGCGGGGAGAAGATTTCCCTGCTGGGTATTTTGATGTAAAAAAAAAAAAAAAAAATATTATATATATATATATATATATATATATATATATATATATATATATATATATATATATATATATATATATATATATATATATATATTTATTTATTTATTTATTTTTTTTTTTTAATCACATTTTCACTTCTAAAAGTGCTGCAAAACTTGATTTTATTCAGTGCCACATGGCTTTCCATCAGAAGTGAATACAAAGTGCTTTTACTTGGTTCTATCACTTTCAGATGTGCTCCCCTTCATGCCAAAACTTTTATTTTAGTTTATTGGTTACATAACTAAAACAGACGTCACACGGGGATCTTGAGTTTTGGTGACCCACTTTTGTTTCTTTTGCATGTTTTGGCCCAGATGAACCCCCCGCCCCCCCGGCCTTCAGTGACGAATGCTGCGGGAGATGACGGATTACAGCCGGAGCCACCCTTGTACGGAGTGACGCGGAGAACCCATGGGGCTCCTCCTAAATGATGACATTTCATTTTGTCTGATGCTCATTCTTACAGGATGGCAGCTGCAAAGGCGACAATCAATAGCTCTTTCTGGTTTTCACTTTTTCTCTTTTTACCCCCTCATCCCTGTATTTCATCCCTTATCTGTGCTCTTTTCAGTCTCTCGTATCCGTCTACCCTACATTGAGCTTCTGGTGCTCCCCTTCCTTTCCCCTCTTGCATCCTTTCCTCGTTCTGTCATCCTTGACTCTCGGCAGCACATATCTGTGGATAACTAATGATAATGGACTTTGCTCCCTGATGTGGGAATTCTGCAATCAGCCCCTCTGCATGACACATCGTTGATGGCCTTAATTTTCTCAGACTTGAATGCCCCTCAAGATCATCAGCAGCGAGGAGACGGGGCACACAAACAAACACGGCTAACAAAGAAAGAGTGATTAATTCTGCCAGTGTCGGCGGTGCCCCCCCCCCTCACCCCGTTGGTGTTGTGGTGATTCATTCAATCAGCCTTGGAATGCTTTGCATATAGTACAAAACCGGCTAATGACCTTCAGTCAGATCGTGATTCATACATTTTTCATACATTTTTTGGAAATCTATTTATTTAACTACTTTTGCTGAGATGGAAACATGTCTGAGATTTTCTTGCAAAGCATCCGTCTTCGTTGTGTCAAGAGCAGATAAAGTCTGGTGACGCAAACATTCCTCCACGGACGGAGAGAGAATTTATCAAGCGCTGATATTTTACAAGCACCATCCATCTTTGAAACTGATGTAGAAGTATTTAGTCATCATGAAGGGCTAATTAAGTACTTAATAAATGACAATGTAAACAAACCAATAAAGCAACCGATTATGGATAAAAATAGCCATCCTAATTCTTTTCTTTAAAGAAGAAACTGCCCCTGCATGCTGCGACAAGCATCGTGAGCGTTGTTTAACCGGCTGGTTTCCGCCAATTTGACTTAATCTGGCTGAATGTGATTGTCGAGATAAGAGACTTTGCTCCCTGATGGGCCATAATTACATAAAGTGGTGATAAAGTGGTGGGTCGAGATCAAGCGTAGCCTGTTGAGCCCAAGGTGGCTGCTATCAAGACGTGTCCTGTTCCTGTCACCATCATGAGATGCTTCGTTCATCTTGCTGCTACAGATCTTTTGATCTCATTATTTTTATCGTTTGTGGCACGATGAACCAACGTTATGAAGCTAACTTTGGTGCTCCACTTGATATTTAATATACTGAATCAAAACCACTGATTTCCCTGAGTTCTGTTCAAAATCACAAACAAATGTTGATGGGATGAGGATCGTCTTTGGAGCCTAATCATTTATACATCTAATCAAAGATTCTGATTATGTCGTTGTTGACGCTTTGGCTCAAGCACCTTTGCTCTTATTATTATTCTGTCAGCTCCTTTGATCTTTTCTCTTGTGTGGCATCACTCTTAAATTGCTAGCTAAGGTACCGTGGTTGCTGGAACAACAGGATGAAATGAAAGTGGTTAGGGAGAATTACAGTGGGGAGGGGGCAACTCTAGATAAATCAGATTAGTTTTACTTTAAAGGGATTGTGACATGAAAAACACATTTTTCTTGATTTTTTGTGTTTTGTTGGGTGTCTTGACATCAATTACACCCAAAAAACAACAAACTTTTAACATTCAGTGTATTGTGTGCTTTCTGGGATTTTCCGCATAACTGTGCAAAAACGGCGCATGTGGTTTGGTGGCGGGCCGTGACGTCACGGTCCGCTAAATCACCGCCCCCTCTACCCAGCTCCCTGCCTCCTCTCCTCTCCAGCGCACCAGAAAGGCTGATTTATGGTTCCGCGTTACACCGACGCAGAGCCTACGGCGTAGGGTTACGCGGCGACGCGCACCGTACGCTGAACCCTACGGCGTAGGCTCTGCGTCGATTTAACGCGGAACCATAAATCAGGCTTAACACGGAGCTGTTTAGAGCCTCTTCTGTTGTCATCACCGGAGGACAACTGCTGCTGAGCAGGATTCAAAAACTAGAACATGAACATGACAAAATCAAAAAACCATCCCTGAAACATGGAGGAAGGAAACAGTATGGACCAATAGGGAGGAAGGGGAAGACAAGACAAGCGGTGTGTCCAAAATGCCATACTAAAAAGTATATACTAAAAAGTATACTTAAGTTCGGCACACTTTTGAGTAAATATCAGTAGTGTGCATTAATTCGGACGTACTATTAAGAGCGCACACATCACTCTCTGCCGTTGGGAGGAAGTGACGTGTCACAGCAGCAGTAGCAGCGCACCGCTCTGCTATTTCCCGTTTATTCTGGCCGAAACAAGATGACATTATAAAATATTATTATATACGAATATTATTATATTAATATTATATAATAATATTATTATACTTAATATTATACTTGACATATACGTATCACTTAGCAACCAAACGCTGCTGCATTGTGGGAAGTTTCTGCTCAGCTAGTGTCCATCAATCCACAATAATACATTTCTCCGGAAGTGAGTATGGATAGAGCACACTATTGAGTACGTTCTAATGTTTCGGACGCACTAAAAAATCTTGCATACTCATTTTGCATACTCATTAGGGTGGAAGTATGTAATTTCGGACGCAGCCATGATATACACCGAAGGGTTAACGAGACACAGGTGAAGACGATCAGGGCAGATGGAAGTCAAGACGTAACTTAAAACAATGACGGGGGTTTCAGTATAAAACAGGAACTAACTGACAGCTTTGATGATAGCCTGATAACCCGTTCTTTGCCCAAGCCGTCAGGTGTAGCTCCCCCTTAAATGGAAATGGCAGGACTACCAGCAGGACTACCTGCAGGTAGCCTTGCTAGATTTCTAGGACAACCAGGAAAACCTGAATTGAACTGAATCTCTGAGCAAAGCAAAAGATATCTTGAGCATCAAAAGGCCGGGATACTGACGGTGGTAACATATACGCTGGAATTGAGTGGAAAGTAGACAGGCGGATCCCTGGGCTCGTCGTGTTCCCACAAGTCTCTGGGTAGGCCAGTAAACCCCACATTAACGTGCATCCTGAGATGCACGTTAATGCCAGCCACAACCTGTTTCCCTGTAACATCATTTGCTGAGCTAGTTCTTTCCACCTCTGTGCCACCTTTATCGCACCATGTATGACCTAGGGAAGTGTTTCCAGAGGTATAACAGCAGAACAATGTGTAACAAGGGCTCGATTATGGCTGCATACTCTGGCAGAGGGAAATCAGTCAGCACATCATGGGGATGGCGAGAGAGTGTGTGATCAAAATGCCGAGCCGATGGACGAGCAAGAAAAACCATCGTCAGAGAGGCAGAAGCTGGCTGGACCTTTGCTATTTGACTAGCTGAACTAACCTCTGCTTCCTGCAGCTACAGAAACGCTGCAAACGCCAGTGAGGTGCAGGCCACCACTGTGGTGCGTGTCCCACTGGAGTAACCGGGAAGGAATTTTAAAGTGTTGTTTTTTTTATTCGAATCAGACCAAGTAGAGAAGTCAGTGACCAGCGACATTTGAGAACCATGAAGTCAAGGATAGGAACTGTTTTCAGCCTGCAGAAAGCATTAAAGCGATGTGAAAACACAGGGAATATTGCACGTTTGTGGGATTGCTGTGCATGAACATATGGAGACGGACAAAAGAGGGGATCTTTGGTGCGTCTTTACACTGGAATCTCTGTCTGAGATATCCGTCTCTGCAGAACTGCTTCCTCGTTCATCCATCTGATTTTAAAAAGTACCCATCATGCCCTTCTGCACCAGTTTGTGGGCCGGTTTCATTTTGGAGCCTACGAACTGCAACCGGGCCCACGGGTCAACAAAAAATCTGCCACTGTAATTATAGTTCCTACATTTAAATGTTAAATGTAAGACTAAAGATTTGTGACTCTCAACTTTCAACAAATCGTTAAAGGATCAACCAGAAGCTTCTTACTTAATCCCGTTGTTGCTGGCAAATACTTTCACGCTCCACTGATAGCCTTCGCCTCAGTTTTAAATGCAGTTGCGAAACAAAGAAAAAGGCTATCATTCTAAATAAAATGTCAATTTATTGAAAGTAATTGCATTGTTTTACTCCTTAAACCTTTATAAGCTGCCTACTGGAGGGCAATAACAGGAGCTCCTCTTTGAGCCGTCCTTGAAAAAGCTGCTCTTGTGTTCGTCCGTCCCTCCCTCTGACTTTATTCCCTTTTTATATGCTGTTTTCTTCCGTCATCTGGAAGCATTTCAATATTTTAAACACAATTACCTCCACGGTTGAAAGAGCTCAGATGACTTTCTGTTGAAGTTTGTCCTTGAAGTGTCATCACGCTGCGAATCAGCTCCACGTTAAGATGTGAGGTTTCTAGTTTTCCTCATTTAAAATGTGTTCGGCAGGACTTGATGTGACAGTTGCTTTTGTCTGGTCCGCGGCCGACCGGGCCCGTGTATGAGCCGCCAGTGTGACACGACTGCTGCTTCTGCATCCAGGGAAGAGAGGATGCTCAAGTTCTGGGCAGAACATCAGTGCAGCTCTCCGACCTGCTCCGTTCCAGTCATCACCGTGTGGATCCAGCATCAAAGTCCCCTGCCTCGCTTTAATCTTCAATCCCGTTCTTGCAAGGATCTGTTCTGGCTGACGGTGTCATTCAACCTGAAATCTGTGTCCCTATGAGCTCGGAGCACAACTCCTTCACCCTGTCTTTCTCCGTATGAATTCTAGCTTTCATTGTCCTGGATTTTTTCTTTTCCCCTTTAATTTCCTTTATCACTCTGCCTCAAGCGCACACTGACAGAAAATAGTATTGGACATGCAATCGCTCATGGGAGGAAGCAGGAATACGTTTGTAGTGCGATGCCACAGAGGAGAAATGGCAGCTCATCAGAGGCATCTGCTCCCTGTGAGTGCCAGCATCATCCCAGCAACAACAAGCCTGCGTAAAAGCAAATATACATCATTTTGCACATGGTCATTTTTGTCTTTTCCACGGCAGTATTTATCGTGAAGTGAGTTTTGCAAAGAGCCTCGGGCAGATTGTTATTTCTCTCTGAGACACTGAAAACACATTTCCAGCTACTGACAACTTATGTTTTGTGAGTGGCGCAGTCACGAGGGTGTTTGTGACTAAGGACTCGGAGGGAGAGTTGTACCCTTCACAAAGAGTGGCTTTCCCAGAGGAACAACATGTCTGAGAGGAAGGTTGATGAGTGGAAATGGAGCATGAAGGAAAAGGGCGTTGAGAACAGTGAGATAAAGCTCCCTGAAATCTTCAGATGCCGTTGCTCACTTCAATAGCTGCTTTAAAGAAATGATAACTACACATCTTTAAAACAGATAGGAGCCTTGAAGTGAGCAGCATCTTTGGGGGGGATTAATGAATTAAAAGCAAAATCTCATTAAAGCTCATATATAAACCAGAAATAAGCTTCAAAATTAAAAGTAAAAATGAAATAAAAAAAAGTCCTGTTTCAATGTTTCATTAATTTCTATTCTTAAAATGATTTTCCTGGACCATAATTTGTAAGCAATGTCAGATTTTTTAGAAGTAAATTATTGTTTACTTTTTATTATTGTTGCTTTAAAGTGATTCCAGAGAAGATCTGGGTTCTTTTTTTGTTACTCTTTAATGAAACATATCCGCTGTACTAAATGAAGGACTAAAATTGTTCTGGCGAGCAATTAAGCCCTGATGTGTCCTACAAGCGATAATATAAATCTCAGTGGTCAATCTTACTTCTTACTAGGAATGGGTGATATTTTACCGTTCACGATAAACCGTCAAAAAAATTCCTCACGATAAGAATTTGTCATCTCGCAGTAAAAATGATAAATTCCCGTTGATGCCGTTTTTGTGTAAAGCTGATTTATGGTTCTGCGTTAAATCCACGCACAACGTACGGGAAGGAAGGAAGGAAGGAAGGAAGGAAGGAAGGAAGGAAGGAAGGAAGGAAGGAAGGAAGGAAGGAAGGAAGGAAGGAAGGAAGGAAGGAAGGAAGGAAGGAAGGAAGGAAGGAAGGAAGGAAGGAAGGAAGGAAGGAAAGGGGAGAAGGAAGGGAGAAAACAAGGAAAGGAGGAAGGATAGGAGAAAAGAGGAAGGGAAGAAGGAAAGAAGGAAAGAAATGAGCCAGAAAGAAAGAAAGAAAGAAAGAAAGAAAGAAAGAAAGAAAGAAAGAAAGAAAGAAAGAAAGAAAGAAAGAAAGAAAGAAAGAAAGAAAGAAAGAAAGAAAGAAAGAAAGAAAGAAAGAAAGAAAGAAAGAAATGAGCCAGAAAGAAAGAAAGAAAAAAGGATAAATTCCCGTTGATGACGTTTTTGTCATCGTCAATTGATATTTTTTTTATCGTCATTTTTATCGTTATCGGGATAAATGCCAGAAATTATCGTGATACATTTTTTAGTCCATACCGCCCATCCCTACTTCTTACAATCAAATGAAAAAGAGAAGGTTATTCTTCTCGTATGTCAATCAAACTACGACAGTACGACTGTACATGCCAAACCCACCGACCGGTGTGCTTTGGTAAGCAGTTGACTGTTTCCCATCGGCATTAAATCATCAAGTCTGAACAACTCAGAGAGACTCTCAGACATCTCTGAAGGCGTAAACATGACATCCCAAATATCTGGAGCCCTCGGGGGGGAATCCCCATTTGAGGTACGAGCTGTGAGAAAGCAAGGAGGAAGCAAAGATGGTGAGCTGTTAACTTCCACCAAAACACCACGGAGAAGGCTCTTTTCTGCTTGTGCTCCACTAATCGGCCCCTTTACTGGCGCTGTCGTTGCTGAAGTTCTGAGCAGATCACAGCACGGACTGTTTGCACTGCTGTTTCTTCCCTCCGTCGACTGTCGCCTGTGTTTTGTTGATAAAAATGACTTGGAGGCCACTTGGTTGCACAAGTCGCTGTCAGATCGGAAGGCAAACAGGCTCCACGGCAGCAACCTCCCCCATCCTTATTCAAAGAGGAGGAGGGATGAGAATAAATGAATGAATAAAATCGAGCAACAATAGCAGAACAGCACTGTGGTTTAATCTCTCTTCATATCTTTTTATTTTCCACTTGTAATTAGTTTGCAGTTTAAAGGAGCTTGAGGCTCCTTTTAAGAAATGAGACTCTCTAGCGCCACCCTTCACCACGACGGCCGTCGGGGGTACTGCAGCCAACAGCGAAGCCGGCACGGGAGAACGGGGAGAACGCACATGCAGTGTCATGTGACGTCACATCCGCAGCCCAGCGCGGGAAATTTGGGCCCGAATTGCAGCACATTTTGCAGCACACAGCCTGTTCAAGGCAAAGGAGAGATACAGTAGAGGAAACATTCTTTTTGGTTTGGAACGCTTCATCTGACATTATTACTAGAAAACTTAAAACGTATACGAATTTTTTTCATAAATCCTGCCTCAATCCAGCCTCAAGCTCCTTTAACTGACATAACTGCGTTTGGTTGCATGGAGGTAAAGAATCTTTGGGGGGGGGGCAAAACAGACAAAATGCTTATCTGGCGCAGCAGGTGTTTCACCCCACTCAAACATCTGGCTTTGGACTACTCAATGAAAAAAAATGACTTGAACCAAGCATCAGTCTGCCTTGTGAAGAGCGATTTTAACCCATCACATCAACAAAGAGCCATGCAACTATCTGGAGAGTGATCAGGAGCCCGTACGGCTGCAGGCGTCACAACCACAGAAGCCACTCAGGAGCCAAAACAGAACGTCAAACTACAGATCTGCTGTCCTAGACAACATCTGATGTGTGTACGCATCACAAAGATGTGCATCTGTATATGTGAAGGCCTCCTACACTCAAAAATGTAAAAGTTTCAGTGATAAACCTCTTTTTTGGCCTCAAGTTAAAAGGTGGTAAAACAATGAGATTTGGTTTAATGACCCAATAATTCATTAAGCCTTGGTGTAGTGTCACATCACAGAGCACAGATGGTGGTGGAGCTGGGAACATTGTCTTCCCCACAGTTTTATGTTTTAATGTGGTAAGAAACCAATTATGCCTGACAGATTTAATATTACAAGATTGAGCTGTGCTGAGACAATATAGACCTCTCGGTGCATTCTGACGCAGCGTATCAGTCATCGCATCTGAGCAACAGCCAAACACTTCCTGAGATCTGGTTATCAGGAGGAAAACGTCTGCAAAAACAACTATTTTACTCAGAAACCTTATACATGTTTCGATTGGTGTGAAAAATAAAAAAAACATGTTTACCGGGTTCCTAATTATGAAATTAAATTGAGCGGTTAGATTTTTAAGACACAAAGTATTGCCCCCATTGTCATCTACTTTCAATTCTCTTTGAAATAATAATACAGTGAACAGAGGAAAAGTGTACAATTTGCATTTAAATTGAGGGAGCTTCTGTTCCTGCAGTGGACTCATAAAGTATGCAGATGATGAATTTATCTGACAAAGACGATGCTTGAGAGAGCAGAAATAATCATCGGTACTTATTTTCCTACTATACGTTTTTATACAAGCACTTGACACGATGTGGGCTTTAAGGAGAGAAGATGTGAAACGTGGCGTCCTGATAACTGCCAGATGAGGTACGAGGACCGACAGCATCAGCAGCACAAAGTACTCGGGCTGTACTGAATACCTGGAGTTTTCACTTTGTCCTTTTGTTGACTTTTCTGCTAAACTTGGCTATTTTTCTGCTTCCCTGTGTTGATGTTTCTTCTGCATGCGACTAGTGAGAAATCGAGCAGCTTGAGAACAAACACTGCCCCTCAGGAGAGAGGTTTTCTGTCTCTCACATCAGCAACACCGCCCTCGGCTTCCACTTATCACCTGCTCGGTTGCTCTGGTGGTGCGTCAGAAAGGAGGTGCACCGCGGCGTTCTGCTGCTCCAGACTATTACTAGGCTACCTCAGAAACCACATCACAGATGTTGTCTTACACTTTCTCTTCATGGTTTTTGCCACGACACAACGAGCTCATGACAGTCCAGACTTTTTTAACATGCAAAGTCAGAGTCTTCTAGATGTTTCAGCGGTAATCGCCTCCCGTTACCTCACAATGTCAGGATCACTCCACGTAACTGAACATAAAACAGCTGATGATGGAAAGTTTCAGCTGAGGGGAAAATGTCAAATATCCAAACCTGCTGAGCTGCACAAAATGAACCAAAGCAGCTTTTGCATATACAGTTCAACTGTAGGATATGTGTGTTACTATGGTAACCGTGGAGGTAGAGGATGTTCCAATCAATCCACAAGATAATATATGTATAAGTTATTTTATTAGAGAATGTACATACATTAATTTCTCTTCAACCACGGTTTCATCTTGTTCGGAGTCATGAGGGTGGCGTCCCGATCCATGCAGGATGAGAGATGGGAAACATCCCTTTATATCACAGAATCAGAGAATATTCAACGAAATTCAAATAATAAAATGGCCCTAGTCAGTCCAGAGGGGAAAAAACCCACAAAAGTTTGCCTTTATTTTATTTATTTATTATTTTAAAGCTACATCAGATAAAACTACAGCAGTTACTTTTGTATAGTGTTCCTCTTTCTGTTGTCATCATCCTCTTTAAGGGCCACTGCATTGCTCCCATCTTACACTTCCCCCGCATCGTCCCCTCTCAGACCAGCCAACTGGATATCCTCTTTTATGACATACAGAAATCTCAGATTGAGCATATACACGTTCTTCTTTGCCATAATTACTCCATTACACCATACTCCATTTTTATCACAAGGGTGGGGGGTGCCGGGTGTGTATGCATCCAGAGCCGCCTGGGAGATTTGCGAGGCCCTGTGCGAAATGGCTGGGGGGGCCCTGGGGCAAAATTTTTGGGTTTTTCAGGTCGGATCGGGTGTCTATATGCGCAATTTTAACTCTCCAATTAGCAAAATACTGGATACCTTCCCCTGCCTCATCATCATTTGGCTTGCCTCGACGCGGGGCCCCGCGGCTGCTTGAGACCCGGTCGGATCGGTGATTTTTGTAACAAATTTATCAAACGAGCCTTTAAGAGAGGCATTAAACTCTTCCATTTTCTTTCGTTTTTTTTTCTTTTTTCATCCCCTGATGGAAATTTCCTGATTCTGTCTCGTTCTCTCGACATTGTGTGACAGTTTGTTCCAACTCCACCCGTCTGGATCAGACTAGCTTGTGTCTGCGCTTGGTCTGATCAGTTGTATTGAACAACAGACACGCGCATCATTGCACATATATTTATTGATATGCACAGACTAGTACACATTTGGGTCTGTAATGGAACGTGACTGTTGATATCTATAAGGGAAAAAACAAAACAAAAATTTTGAAAAAAAAAAAATTGGGAAAAAAAAAAAAACGGCCCATAGCGCGAGGCCCCTTGGGGCATGAGGCCCCGTGCGGTCGCACGGTTCGCACACCCCTTGCGGCGGCCCTGTATGCATCTGTATAATATGCTGTGTGTATATGTGTGTATGTCGTATGAATAAGGGTACGGGGATTGGGGGGGTCAAGGGAGATTGTTTTTTTATGTATTAATGTAAAGCACTTTGTGTTGCACTCCAGCTGCATGAAAAGTGCTATGTAAATAAATAAAATTTAAGTTTAATTAGGTTACTTGGTGTTTTCCTCCGTCTTTTTGAATCGTAGGATCATCGGTATCTTCCAAACAGAGCCTGGCTCAGTTGAGCTCGGTTCTCTCTGTTTCATTAGACGTAAAACAAAGGCTGTGGGTTAAAGTGCCGACTCTCGGCTTCACAGCCGTAATGTGCGAGGGAGGAAGATGTAATGGATAAAAGCATTTAGAAAGATTTGACACTGTTAGATTCATCTTCCTCCTGATTTTGAACTCTGCTTGCGAGTGAATTGATCAGTCAGACGTGAACGCTGTTATTTGTTCACTAAAATCAGGATGACTGTGAAACTAACAGTGTTTGCCATTAGGGCTGCAACACCTCAGACATTGAAGCCTTGAGTCAGCACTTTAACCCACAGATATTGTTTTATCCCTAATAAAACATGACGGTATACTCTCCAAATGCACTGCCCAGGGGTCGGTAAAAAGGACTGTAATGGTCCCGTATCGTTACAGCCATAAAAGCAGTAGACAGAAACTAAAGCTGTGCTTCGTCTTATAACCACAACATTAGCATACTTTAATCCAGAAAGCATCAGCTCCTCACTCGGCGAACAGCTTCAGAGGCTTTCAGCGATAACATCATGAGACAACATTTATTGTGTTTGACAAGCTGAGGCTCGTATTAAAATGTGTGTAATAATATCCGTTGTTCAAATGCAAAAAGTCAGAGCAGAGCGGAAGATGTAATGGATAAAAGCATTTAGAAAGATTTTCTGTTGGCAGTAATGGCTGGGTAGTGACAAGATCATACAAGGAGGAAACATAAATACCACGAAGGCAAATATTCAGCTCCGCTTCACTTCACAGTGTAATTTGTGGTGTTATGCCGGCTGACAAGATGGAACATTTAGCAGTTTCATCACAATATTAAACCTTTTAAAGTTCAGCACTAGCATCTCCGTTCTATGAGAAAACAAATTTAAGTTGGGGAGTAAATAACGTTTACCTGGAGGAACACTGGGGTCACACTCCTCGGCCTCCCGGGTGAGGTCTCTGGTTTGGAGTCAAGCGTCGTGTTCTGGTCCTGGACCAGATCTACGGCTTCACGAGGAACCTGGAGGGGCTGTGGGAGTTTGCCCAACCAGATGTGCTTCATGGGCCTGAAAAAGTCATTCAACCGTGTCCTTTAGGGCGTTTTGTGGGGGATCCTTCAGGAGTTGGGCGTACGTTGCAGTGGGTTGTTCACAGAGGTGGGTAGTAACGAGTTACATTTACTCCGTTACATTTACTTGAGTACGTTTTGGGAAATTTTGTACTTTTAGGAGTAGTTTTGAATCACTATACTTTTTACTTTTACTTGAGTAGATTTGTGAAGAAAAAACTGTTACTCTTACTCTGCTACATTAGGCTACGTTGAGCTGTTACTTTTCTTTTATCCCTTTCATCCGCGTACGCGTCAATCTCATGACATCACTGAGGGATTCTTTGGGAAAAATGTTTGTTTTTGCATGTTTTGTCACATTTTCACAGACTCAAACACACACAGAGTTTCTATGAGTTCATTGGCTTGTTCTAGTTCTGCCTGGTTAAAAAAAAAAAAGTACAAAGGCTTGAAATATTGTGCTACTTGTGCTTAATTTATTTTTTTTATTCTGTTATTATTTTATTATTTATTAAAGTACTTGAATTTACTTTAAGATTAATTTAATTTAATTTAGCTATTTTTTATTTATTTTATTGATTCAATTTGCCTGAAGATGATTATTTTGTACTTCAGACGTTACTCAACAGTTACTCAGTACTTGAGCAGTTTTTTCATCAAGTACTTTTTTACTTTTACTCAAGTAATTATTTGGATGACTACTTTTTACTTCTACTTGAGTCATATTATTCTAAAATAACAGTACTTTTACTTGATTACAATTTTTGGCTACTCTACCCACCTCTGGTGGTTCATTCCCTGAACAAATAGATCAAGAATTTGGTCCTTATTGCCAGTAATGAGACAGATTTGTTCCAGGTGGGAGTTAAACTCCGCCAAGCTTGCATTTGTCAGCCACTTTGTTCAGAACTGTAACAGACGATGGATCAGGTCTTGTTTGGTGGCTTCAAGATTCCACTTCTGTCAAACTGTGATCTTCTTCTCTTGCTGGAACATACTACCCCCCCCCCCCCCGAGTGTGAACAGACTCAGCTGGCTCCTCTCAATGTGGAGGAGAAGGATTCTGAGATGGTTGGGGCCCCCGGGTACCCGACCTAGGGAGGTGTTTGGGGCCTGTTTAACAAGGAGGACACCTCAGGACAGACCCAGGACATGGTGGAGAGATTGTCTCTCCGCTGGCTTGGAAATGCCTCTGTTTGAATCTGGAAGAGCCAAAAGAGGGAGCTGAAAAGAAGGAATGTCACTGCTAGGAAGTGAAGTGCGAAGTATAAATCTGTCATTAACGGGCGGAAAAAGTGCAATTATTTTTTAAATTGACTGCAGATGTGTCTGTCTCGTGTCTGTTTCGTTTTTTTTGTTTGTTTTTTTGTTTTTTTTCTCTGCTTTTTTCTTTCTTGCAGATTCCCAGTGCTGGATGTGTGTTCTCGCGTCCTGGATTAGCAGCGGATATATCAAAAATGCACATATATATGCTTTAGGTTCTTACCAGCATGGTATTAACCATTAATATATGTGCAGACAAGGTTAAAAAAAAAAAGAAAAAATAAATAAATAAAATAAAATTGACTGCAGATGTCTGAAGTAATGCAGTATCCAGCAACGAGTGTGATGAAGAGATCTTTTCTCTCCATTGCTCGGGTTGTCGCTCCACCGGGCGTCTGAGTCCACAGAAGGAAGAAATTGTAGTTCTTTTGTTTGAAGTACAGTCATTAGAAAGCTGGTCCTGCTGCTCTGCTGGCGCCGTGTGAAGGAGTTTCGAGTGGAAATGAGCCGAGAGATCAGAGTAGAACCTACATGGAGGGCCGTTAAGTATGATTCCTACTTCACAGGAATAGAAAACCTGTTGTAAAGTGTTTAAATGAGTGTATGTGCACATTGCATGTGTGTGAAGGTGGTGAGATAAGACTCAAATCTGTCTGTCTGTCTGTCCATCCGTCCCTCCGTCCGTCCGTAGCTGTGTTACTTTTCTTCAGACAGGCGTGCAACCGCTCTATTTCTAATGATGAAAAATAAGAGAAAGTATTCCATTTGTTGGCATTTTCATGTGAAATCACGGTAAATGTTTTCCTTTGATGTATTTCTGCATCAGTATGAAAGCGTTTTTTGTTTTTTTTTGCACCAATAGGACAGATTTGTCATCCAATGGCCAAAAAAATGAAAAAGATGGAAAACAACAAAAAGTGGCTGAGAAGTTCTTTTTTTCTTCCTTCGGTGTCACTATGAGCGTTTCCTAAGCCTAAACCCATAACTGTATGATTCTTGACGCCTAAACCAGACCTGGTGATGTCGGTGCTCCAACAGGAAGGGGAAAAAAAGGCTAACAACGACAGAAAACAGTGGATTCAGAACTCATCTACACCCTAATCAATTTACTGCCACAGTGTCAAACCCATCAGGATAGTCGACATCTTCCATGGGCAGCTTCGATCTCCGCCTCCTACTTCTCCATCACATCTCCCTCGAACAGCCCAGAAGATCATTTATCTGGGAGAGTGTGCACTTCTGACTGAGCTGCAAATAGGCCCTAACTGCCTCCCTGCAGTCACTGCCACAAATGATTATCACTGCAGCGATTAAAGCAGTGAGTAATGCCCCCCCCCCCCCCCTTCCCTCCAGGGGCACCGCTGCCCATCTCCTCCATCACTGCCACTGACCCTCTTGTTAGCCCAGTGGACGAAGGCAGGAAGGAAGTGCCGGCGGTGTTCTCCTTGCCGAGAGCCACTTCACCCTCACACAGCGTGAGTGTATTAACAACCCTTGTGGACTCGCTTCATCTTTGTCAGCCGGAGTTGACGTGCTCAGCTGATGGAATGTGATTAAAGAATGTCGTGCTTAGGTCACAGCATAACAAAAAACACAAAAAAAAGAAAAACAATGCTGAGTAACAGAAGCCACTCTTGCCTTCTCGAAAGCTCACTTCCGACTAACTTCTGAAAGCGTCTCATTAACGGCACACTCGAGGAGTGTATCATTACTCTAGCACACGTAATCATCTTTCCTCCCAAGTCTGACAGTGTGTTTTTTGGAGTGTGAAATCACTTATATGAATTGAGTCTTCGTTTTTTTTTTTTATTATTATTTCTGCATCCCAATCACAGGGATAATGGGTTGAGACCTGAAGACGAGTTTGCTAGTTTCACATCAATTAATGCTATTGAAGGAGAGCCCGATAACTGGCGGCTGAAAAACCGACACGGCCCGACTGTACCTCTTTCATTTTCACTGCAATTAGGAGGCTCTGAGTTTTAGATCTCATCATAAATCTAAATCAAAACTCTTTTTATTCATAAGTGAAGGATGAAGCCCTGGATGTACTTCTACGTGACTTCAGTAACGCCCCGTGGAAACCGTCCTTGAGACTAGACGTTTTAAAGGGAACATTATGTCTGACTTTCAAAAGTTGACGATTTAAGAATAAGTCTTGATAAAAATGCTTTGGCTAAACCACCTCAGATTTACAGAATAAATGGCCTTTTTCCATATTTATTTAAAGCTCCAGTTGCTGCAGAAGTCAGGAGAATAACAAATACGGCCCTCTTGTGGCATGTCTTGAACAACACAGTTAGAATAAACTGGTCTTCTTCCCATCAGACCACTCACTCTCATTGGCTACCGGGAAATTCAGTCAAAGGCAAGAATCAGGATTTTGATCCGAGACGGGCTCCAGCTCCACATCCTGTAGCGTCCAACCAGCTTGAGTAAAGAACACGCAACATAGTTTTGTGTTTTATCTTTAATCAGCTGGAACCGATTTGTTTTGGGGCCAAACTCAAATCAGAAAGCAGGTGAGAGCAGACACATAAATCAGTGGCGGTAGGCCCTGGTGCAAATATTATTTTTGTGCCCCCACCCCAGCCCTAAACAAAAGTGCACACACACATGCACACACACATGCACACACACGTGTACAGCCACTATAAATAACTGCTATTGTCACCATGTAGGGTAACGTTGTGTCTGGCGACACTCACCCTGCAGGGGAAGTCTCCTCCCTGCCCCCCCGGCAGTCGGGACAACACAGTTTCATTTATGGAGGTAGCTGGTGAGCTATCCTCCAGCGAAACGCTGGCTTTTTCCTCGGTTGCAGTAAAAAAGGTATCTTTTTTTGTCATTTTGACTTTAACATCATCCTGGCTCTTCTTTTTTTTTTTAGATATTTATATTTTACTTATCTTACTCTGCACTCTACTCTACTCTGCTTACTCTGCATATAAGGACTAGCACCTGCGATGAAGCACCTGTCATTTTGTTGTGTATGAACAATGATAATAAAGAATCTTTTTTCTTTTCTTTTTTGTGCCCTGCTTTTTTGTTTGGGCCTCCTAAACACGATGCAACGCTATTTTTGCCATCTATTTTCATCATTACCTTTTTTTCTTGCTGAAACTCACGTCATCGCGTCATCATGCACTTAACATGACTGACAGGTACAGTAGCCTATCAAGGTGATCGGACTATTCCATTCACAAAAACTTTTTCTTTTCTCCCTCCTTCATGGGCTCCTGACGGCGTCTGGCTTCGCCTTCAATCAGCTTAGTCTTCAAGCTGCAGTCCTCCTGATCCGTTGATGGATCTTTGAGTTGAAACATGTGAAGTCCTGAGGGGTTCAGTTTTTTTTTTTCTATGCATATGGGTGTTTGTGGAACAGTGATCAAACATCCCAGCCTTCATGGGAAGACATGTTATAGATGCTCGAATGCATTTGCAGTCCCTCAATTTGTTTTGTTTTGTTAGAGAGGGATGTTGGGAGAGAGGCGGCATGCTTTGTCAGCGTTTGGTGGCCACACTTAATGGATTTATTCTGCATGAACACTGCAGACAAAACTCATTTCTCCACTTCTGCTCCACGAGCTTGTTTCCTACCACTCGCATGAACATAGTTTCACTTGTCAAAATAAATGTCGGACACATGCACTCGTAGTGTGCATGAGCCCACAGTCAGTGACCCCTTATTGGCTTTTATCTTCTAGCTGCTGGAGTAATGAAATAAGTAAGATCTGACACAAACCTTATCTCAAGTCTTTCTGGGTGCTCAGCCCCAAACACACGGTTACACGTGGATAACAATAAAAACATACTATCTATATCCAGGAGTTTAATGTACAGGCCTAATACAAGTACTTTATAGATGCCCATCAGCTGGTTAATGACAGCTGTCAATCAAAAAGATTGTTAGAGAAAAGGAGGTGATCCGTAAATAAATCTAATTTCCTGCCGTCGCCCCGGATATGACCCGTATAGGGAATCACCTTCACAGAAATCTGCTTAAAATGTGATTGATGTCAAAAAGCAACATTTTTAGCTTCAATTTGAGGGGATTCACAATAATGTTTATGGAAATTACAGCAACTCCAATAAAGTGCCCTTCATTTTCAAGTTCTCAAAAGTGGATGAAGGGATATTATTGTAAATATAGCTATAATCTTTAGTAGTTAATGGCTTCTTGAAAGCTGGAGCCCTTCCAGATGTTTAATCTGGGTTTCCTGTTCTTGAATGCTACCGGCGGTTTGTATTTTGTTGTGAATCCTCTGTGTTTAGGTTCATGAAGGCACTTAGACCCTGTGCAGACTGCAAGGGAAAGTGGCCCAGATCTCATGTTTCTTTAAATCAGATTACCGTAAAAACACCAAATAAGTGCATTTATTTGCTTAAATCGCTCAAATCAACAGGCGTTTATTTGGGACCTGCATTCCATTCAACCCAAATCTTATGGTGCGTCTTCGAACTAGCCGCCAACGGCTTGTCGTTGTCAGCTATGGTCTGATACAACTCTTTTCCCATCACTCGTATAATCTTCCACGACTCACGCTGGTGTCTGGCACCAAAAGAGAAAAAAAGGCGGGAAAAACAGGTGAGCGAAGAGCTAGAGGCTACGATCTCACCTCTTTTCTCCTCCTTTTTTCCCCCACTTTCCCTTTGATACACAAGCCGCTCAACTTCATAACAGACATCAATGACGTCCCTCTACGATTAAATAAACAGTCACACACTTTTCAATTTGTTTAAGGTTAATTGATGCGACTTTTACGTCAATCTACGTCGACATTTGTCACAATTATGTAGCTACAGACAGTACAATTAAAAACTTGACTACAAAGAGGAGAACAGTGGAGTAAGTCAGTGGAGGGAGGGTGAGGTGTTAGATCTCATTACTATACTAGTATACTCATTAGGGTCGTACCATAACTGCACCGTTTAGAAAAAAAATTGCAAATGAAATGGAAGAACGAGACACAACAACGCCACAGGAAGGTGAAGAGCCTTAAAGCTAAAGTTAAAGAAGCTAATTAATGTTACGACTGCCATTTATTAAAAAAAAAAGGTTTTATAAAAGCAGCGTATAATAAGTTCAGACTAAGCTACTCTTTGACACTGTTTACGTTAAGAGATTAGCAGGAATGTTGAAAATCACAGTAACATTGATGTTTTTTGTTCTCAGAACATTTAGCAGTTTTATTTCCTAACACTCCAATTTACTTTTGCTCTCGTCGGGGAACGAAAGCCTCCCTGAACTCACTACAGTTCCATAACTCTTTGGTTTTATTGAATCGATAAAGCAAAGCAATGTTGATGCTGCAAGGCACCACCTTCAATACCCTAATGCTACCCAAAGCCGAGTTAAAAAACTGTTATTGTTTTATCGATTATCTTTAAAAAGACACAGATGTAAATTGTGTAATTAGATCCTGTAAAGTTATTTTTTCTGAATAAAACTGTGAATAATAACAACAGCAGGTTTCTCTGCTCTGTTTTTGGGGTCCACAGAGTTAAATTTTAGGGCTGCTTCTAAAAATATCCAAAAAGGGTGTGAAACTGCCCCGGTGACGCCGTAAATAAAAAGCGTGTTGTTTGTGTTGTAAAGTAGATTTACTGCAGTAACTTCCAGCTTCTAATTCATTCTGACAAGCAGAAAGCTCATTTTATAGTAAACTCCTGCACGCCGATCAGCCGAAACATAAACTACTTTTAATAACACGCGCTGAGAAGGTCTCTGTGCAACTTAATTTGTGACCATCAGTCATCGTCTCCACGCCTCCCTCTGATGGCCTGCATCCCTCAGCACCACCCAAAGTTTACTTCATTGACATGCAGTTGTTTGGGATTTAATCGCCTCTCGTTTGTGTTGCTTCGCAAAAAAGGATTTACTAGATTTAAGTAATTAACTAAATAAAGATCAATGTTGTTAAAGCCCGTCCGTGGAACTCAACACTGATAATTTCACTTCTCCAGCTCCTCTCAGATCAATGCGTTGCCACAGCCGTGAATGCAGTTCTGGTTTTAATAAACTCAATATTAATAATAATAATTGAATCTGAGAAAAGCCCTGATTTGTTTAAATTCTATCGAAGAAAAAAAAAAAAAAAAGGATTCACTGATCATTCAAGTGAATTTTACAGCCTCTTTATAACTGTGGTTCCTGTTGTTTTCTTGGATTTTAAGCCAGATGAAATGTCTTTGAGTGCAGGCAGATGGCGGCAGGTAGATTTGCTCAAATGTTGAGGGAACCTTGTTCAGCAGACTGTTTCAAAGTCATGGGCAAAGCCCCTGAAGGACAGATTTAACACCCAGGAAGAAGAATGGGCATCTCTGGTGCATTCACTAACTGGGTGATGAATGAATTACAGCTCCTAAATTTAGCCGGGCAGCCTACCTTGAAATCGGGCGAGACTTCCATCTTGGGAACGCAGACAGACTGCATATTACATTGTATGTCAGAAGCCACGACCTCTATTTCTGCATTATGGAAAGAGAAAGATTGATGTCTGACCAAACATTTCATGGTTGCCAGGAAAAATATGTCGGTGCGGTGTGTTGCTCACACATGCATGTGCCTGACTGGTCACAGAGAGAATAGTTAAAGCTATAGATACAGATGATGTTTTTGTGCAGAAACAAAATGCACAAACCTTTAAATTCAAATGTAGCGAGTAATTTGAGGATCCTACTACATAAATGATCAATTAAAACACCACAGAGCATCATACGGTTATAGTTGGATAGACTATTGAAAAAAATGGAGAGGGGTATTCTAGAAAAGAAGGAAGAGAGAAACCCTGAACTCAAGGTTTTCTGTTCCTGAAGGCCCCTCGTACATCAGCAGTCAGTCAGTTCAGTCAAGTCCACATCATGTTAAGGCAACATACCGTAAAACACCAAATAAATGCCTGGGCATTTATTTGCTTAAATCGCTCAAATCAATAGGCTTTTATTTGGGGCCTGCGTTTATTAATTGTGTCTCCATTCTAGTTCTAGCCGCGAACGGCTTAGCGTTGTCAGCTATGGTCCGATACAACTCTTTTCCCATCACTCGTTTAATCTTCACACTTGTGAAGAATCCAAGGTAAGAGAAAAGAGAAAGGCAAAAAAAAGGAGGGGAAAAGATGTGAGCGAAGAGCTACAGGCTACGAGCTCAACTCTTTTCCCTTTCTTTTTGTTCTTGCCTTTCTGGTTATAGTTGCACGAGCCGCTTAACTTCATAACACGTCATCAGTGAGGTCCCTCTAAAATTAAATAAATAATCACACACTTTTCAATTCGTTCAAGGTTATTTGTTTGTGTCGGCAATATTATACCAGAAAAACAATGTTTGACGTTTAATATACAAAATATTTTGCTTCAAACGGTGGATAATTGTGACCGGCGGCAAATTGGGACTCAGCCATTATTTGAAGTTTTACTCACCTACATCAAAATTACAGCAACAAGTCGTATTAGAGGATCATCAAGATGAAAAAAGGATTTCTATGATCCTCTTATAGGTGGGACTCAGGCAGCGTCGTTTATGTTGCATGTGAAAATCCATCCGTCCATCTGCTTATCCGGGGTTGCAGGGGCAGGAGCCTGAGCAGGGAAGCCCAGACGTCCCTCTCCCCGGACACTTGTTCCAGCTCACCTGAGAAACCTCAAGGCGTTCCCAGGCCAGCTGAGAGACATAGTCCCTCCAGCGTGTCCTGAGTCTTCCCCATGGTCTCCTCCCAGTGAGACATGCCTGGAAGACCTCATCCAGGAGGCATCGTCACCAGATGCCCGTCTGTGAAAACACAAAAGAAATGAAGGATGGGCATTTCTTCCTTCAACGAAATTATTTTGAACGCCAGTGGGAAGAGGAGCAGTGGGGCCGACGCCACCTCGCTTTACAGCTCTCAGCATCAGAAAGGAAATGCACGTTTGATTCCTGGGGTATGTCTTCCACCCAACAACCCACACCCTCCAACAAGCAACCCAATCCCTCGACAACCTCTCAGGATACCAGCGTCAGTAATCAGTCCGTGAAAAGTCATTTCATGTCAATACTTTAAAGAGTATTTGAGACAGTGCTTTATTAAAAGTGAGGTTGCTGTAAAGGAACCTAAAGACATTTATATTCTCGGATGTTTAAATTAAAAAATCACTACAGTCATATCTTTTAATACAGTTTCATACCTTTAAGTGGAATTTATGCAGAATAATCAGCACAACCCCCAATAGCACAGACGTGGTGCATAACTGCTTCGTAATTTGCTCACTGAGATAATGTGGGGTGGGGCTCCACGCTAAAGTGCAAAATGCAATTTTAATGCTAAACCCCGAAGACGCACAGCGAATGCTAGCGCTGAGGATCGGTGCTCTTGTCCAAAAGAAACGTTTCCTTTGAAGTCAGTCGCAAAAACAGCAAATGTGAAGGAGCCGTCTCCCAGATAAGCGCCGAAGAGAAAATGTATTATTGGGATTTTGCACACAGTCGTGGCTTTTTATTATTTTTTTTTACAGTGATAAAACGCTTTATAAAAGGTTGAAAAGGCCAAATTGAGCAAATCCAGCTACATACTGAGGATTTCTCCTTTAAAAAAGGAACAGAAAACCAACTCTGAAATTACAGGCTGATGAATGCAGCCGCTTCATGTACGGAGAGGATTAGTACAAATGTTTTCTTCATCTGGATCTCTTCTTCTCAAATGTCAATGATTGTCATCTTACAAGTCTGAGCAACTTTAGCAGCCCAGACATTTTTGGAGTTTGTTATATCATAGACGCTCACAAGTTAAAAAAAGAAAAATCCATCTTTCATCGGAAATGACACCAACACAGATTTTTGCATGTTGACAAGGACTTACATATTTAGTCTACCGTGACAGTTATTCAGTCTAATCTTCGGTTGGAAGCTGTGAGTAAGTTCAGTTTTATCTTATATGACCTTTCTCGTGATATCAGCGTAATCCTGATGTTTTAAAACATTTAAACTGTTGAAAGTGGAAGAGATACCATTAAAAATAGTCCAATAAATGTCCAATAAATAACACAAAGTATTACATACCAGCATTTTTCACCAATCGTAGTTGTAGCTTCTAAAAAGTAGTAAAAGTAACTGTTGTTGGACATTAACTGGCTCCGAAGTGAGCTTTTAGGTTTTAGTGTTGCAGAGAGTGTAAATGCTACTCAAAACCAAGAATTACACGTTTGCATCAGG